>NC_067401.1:471331448-471488948 GCF_016432865.1 Antechinus flavipes | reverse complement strand
GGGAAATCATGGTCAATATTTACATTTGAAGGGCTATCCCAGGGAAAAAGGCACACACACACACACACACACACACACGCGCACATACATATATACATGTACAAAGAAGGAGATTCAAGGGAAATCATGGCCAATATTTACATTTGAAGGTCTATCCCAGGGAAGAAAGTACATATATACATATATGTGTACAAAAGAGGAGATTCAGGGGAAATCATGGCCAGCATTTACATTTGAAGGTCTATCCCAGGGAAGAAAGTACATATATACATATATGTGTACAAAAGAGGAGATTCAGGGAAAATCATGGCCAGCATTTACATTTGAAGGTCTATCCCAGGGAAAAAGGCACACACACACACACACGCACGCACACACACACACACACACACACACACACACACACACACATACATATACAAAGGAGGAGATTCAGGGGAAATCATGGTCAACATTTACATTTGAAGGTCTATCCCAGGGAAGAAAGTACATATATACATATACATATACAAAAGAGGAGATTCAGGGGAAATCATGGCCAGCATTTACATTTGAAGGTCTATCCCAGGGAAGAAAGTACATATATACATATATGTGTACAAAAGAGGAGATTCAGGGGAAATCATGGTCAATATTTACATTTGAAGGTCTATTCCAGGGAAGAAAGTACATATATACATATATGTGTACAAAAGAGGAGATTCAGGGGAAATCATGGCCAGCATTTACATTTGAAGGTCTATCCCAGGGAAGAAAGTACATATAGACATATATGTGTACAAAAGAGGAGATTCAGGGGAAATCATGGTCAACATTTACATTTGAAGGGCTATCCCAGGGAAAAAGGCACATATATACATATACATATACAAAGGAGGAGATTCAGGGGAAATCATGGTCAGCATTTACATTTGAAGGTCTATCCCAGGGAAAAAGGCACACACACACATACACACACACACACACATGCGCACACACACACATGCACATATACATATACAAAGGAGGAGATTCAGGGGAAATCATGGTCAACATTTAAATTTGAAGGTCTATCCCAGGGAAGAAAGTACATATATACATATATGTGTACAAAAGAGGAGATTCAGGGGAAATCATGGTCAGCATTTACATTTGAAGGGCTATCCCAGGGAAAAAGGCACATATATACATATACATATACAAAGGAAGAGATTCAGGGGAAATCATGGTCAGCATTTACATTTGAAGATCTATCCCAGGGAAAAAGGCACACACACACACACACACACATGCGCACACACACACACGCGCACACACACACACACACATATACATATACAAAGGAGGAGATTCAGGGGAAATCATGGCCAACATTTACAATTTAAGGACTATCCCAGGGAAGAAAGTACATATATACATATATGTGTACAAAAGAGGAGATTCAGGGGAAATCATGGTCAACATTTACATTTGAGGGGCTATCCCAGGGAGGAAGGCACACAAAGCATACGTGTATGTGTACATGTAGACATGTACGTGTCTCAGTCTACACCCTGACTCTGTCACTTCTCTCTCAGGGATGGGAGTGTGTTTCATCATTTGTGTAAATAAAAATTTGAATGTTCCAGGTGCGACTCAGACCAACATTTTAAAGCCCGCTACCTGTGGCCGGCACACTGCTCCTTGGGAGGGTCCTTGTAGAATACAGGTGGACTCAGCTGCTGTTAAACTCTTTTCTGGCTCTAAGTTTCTGATTGGGGCAGGTCCCTCCCCCCCACCAGGCTAGGTGCCCACCCCTGGATTTCTTTAAAGATGTCGCCCTCACCAGTGACGTGCTCCTTCCTGGCAAATGGAATCTTGGCGTCCTGCTTGGTAGTGCAGGAGCCGGGGACTGAGGAGCTGGGAGTCTTTCTTTGACTTGCTGAGTGACCTTAAAGAGATCTCTCTAGGGGCAGCTAGGTGGCGCAGTGGGTAGCACACCAGCCCTTATGTCAGGAGGACCTGAGTTCAAATCTAGCCTCAGTCACTTAACACTTCCTAGCTGTGTGATCCTGGGCAAGTCACTTAACCCCAATTGCTCAGAAAAAAAAATTAAAAAATTCTCTCTGGCCTCAAAATAGAGATGAGAGTCATTTAAAAAAGAAGAGAGTCATTAAAACAACCGTATCCTGCAGATTTGTTGTGGAGAGAACTTCTTGATAGGAGATAAGGGATGTAGAAATGCTGATCAGTCATTAATGGGGGGATGTGGGAGGATGTCAGGGAAAGTTATTTGGACCTTTTAGAAATGAGGTCGGATTTTCCATTGGTGGCTCCGCGTGGTTTGTGCAGCTGTTGGGAGAAGGTCAGTGCTCTCACTTTCCTACTTAGAATAAACAGCAGTTTATTTACCAGTAGCTCTTCACTCGTGATTTACAGGAAAAAGGCCGGCTCGGTTTCTAAAAGCCATCTTGCCTTCGGGTTATGTCCACAAGCTTCACCCCAAAGTTAAAAAAAGAAGACGCGTGTGATCCCAGGGCCTGCTACTCTGGGTGGACTCTGTGGGCCATCCTCCCGACTTCAAGGCCTACGTTCTGCCCACTGGGCCAGCGAGCTGCCCTCGGTCCCTTAAACTGGCACGGACTCAAAGCCAGTGAGCTCTGCTTGGTACCGGGCCTAGAGCATCAGCCACGGAATCAGGAATGGGGGGAGATTTTGCCCCCGTGGCCACACTCCATTCTTGGCGTCAACCCTGTGCTCTCCAACCGATTGTCCAGGGAGACAAAGAAGGGGAAGGTATATTCTCTCAAGGCCCATTATAGCCATCTGGGGCCCAACCCTTCGCAGCTCCCACGACATGGCCGACTTCCATGGAAAATGGATGGGACCCCAGGGGGCTTGTTGGCTCTCAATCATAGAGGCCTGGAATGGAAGGGTGGCCGGGCCTGAGAGATCCTTGGGAATAAGTCCTGCCTTTCTGCAGATGGGGAGAATGGGACTTGGAAGAGGGAAATCACTTGTTTAAAGCCACAAAGCCCTCACAACCAACGCTTCTCTCTCTCTTTTTTTCCAGTTCATTTTTTTTTGTTATAGCTTTTTATTTAGAAGTTACATGAATGGGTAATTTTACAGCATTGACAATTGCCAAACCTTTTGTTCCAACTTTTCCCCTCCTTCCCCCCACCCCCTCCTCCAGATGGCAGGTTGACCAATACATGTTTAATATGTTAAAGTGTAAATTAAATACAATTTAAGTATACATGTCCTAACCGTTATTTTGCTGTACAAAAAGAATCAGACTCTGAAATAGTGTATAATTAGCTTGTGAAGGAAATAAAAAATGTAGGCAGACAAAAATAGAAGGACTGGGGATTTTATGCAGTGGTTCATAGTCATCTCCCAGAGTTCTTTCACTGGGCATAGCTGGTTCAATTCATTACTGCTCCATTGGAACTGATTTGGTTCATCTCATTGTTGAAGAGCCACATCCATCAGAATCGATCCTCATATAGTATTGTTGTTGAAGTATATAATGATCTCCTGGTTCTGCTCATTTCCCTCAGCATCAGTTCATGTGAGTCTCTCCAGGGCTTTCTGAAATCATCCCATTGGCCATTTCTTACCAAACAATAATATTCCATAATATTCATATACCACAATTTATTCAGCCACTCTCCAATTGATGGGCATCCACTCAGTTTCCAGTTTCTTTCAGTTCATTTTTTAATCTAACTTTTTTCCTACCATTTAATAGCTTTTTATTTTGTCAAATAAATGCAAAGAGTTTTCAACATTCACCTTTGCAAAACCTCGTGTTTTAACTTTTTCTCCCTCCTTCCTTCACCCCCTCCCACAGATAGCAAGTAATGTAGTTTAGGTTAAACCTGTACAATTAATTCTTCTAAACATTTCCACATTCATCATGCTTCACAAGAAAAATCAGTTCAAAAGGAAAAAGAAAAAAATGAGAAAAAATGAACAAATGATAAAAAATATCAAAAAATAAGGTGAATATACTCTGCTTTGATCCATATTTAGTCTCCATAGTTCTCTCTCTGGGGACAGATGGATCTTTCTGTTACAAGACTATTGGAATTGTCCTGAATCACCTCCTTGAACTGACGCTTCTTTCACCATCCCACGTTTCTCCTTCATTTTTAGGGATTGACTTAAGAGTCTGCTCAGGTTCAGAGGAATCGCTGGCTTTGAGTGACCCTCTTCAGTCCCCCGTAATAAGAGCTGTGGCCCTGGGGGAGGGAGGGAGAAGACATAACCCAACAACAACCACAGTGACAACAGATCATGTTTAAATAGTCTATCACAATTTATAAAAACTCCCCATAGTCCTATGAGCAAATGCCTGTATTGCTTTTTACATTTGATAGCAGAAAAAAATGAGGTTCAGAGAGGGAACCACGTGCCCAGCACCACACAGCCAGGTCTTAAGCTCTGGAACATGGACAGGACTCAGGCCCCCTGCCCTGAATCTTCCAGTCCTGATGTTCCTTATTCCAACATCCACTGTTCTAAGCTCCGTCCCAGCTCTGACACCCCCTGTTCTAAGCCTCCTCCCAGCTCTGACATCCCCTGTTCTAAGGACTTTCCCAACTCTGACATTCCCTATTCCAAGCTCCCTCCCAGCTCTGACACCCCTTGTTCTAAGCCCCCTCCCAGCCCTGACACCCCCTGTTCTAAACTCCCTCCCAGCTCTGACATCCCCTGTTCCAAGCTCCCTCCTAGCTCTGACACTCCCTGTTCTAAGCCCCCTCCCAGCCCTGAGACCCCCTGTTCTAAGCTCCCTCTCAGTTCTGACACCCCCTGTTCTAAGCTCCCTCCCAGCCCCGACATCCCCTGTTCTAAGCTCCCTCCCAGCTCCGACATCCCCTGTTCTAAGCTCCCTCCCAGCTCCGACATCCCCTGTTCTAAGCTCCCTCCCAGCCCTGACCTCCCCTGTTCTAAGCCCCCTCCCAGCCCTGACACTCCCTGTTCTAAACATCCTCCCAGCTCTAACACCCCCTGTTCTAAGCTCCCTCTCAGCTCTGACATCCCCTTTTCTAAGATCCCTTCTCTGATGTTCCCCAGTCTACCATCATCTCAGGCCCTTCCAGTTGTGACAATCCATATTTTTCTTCTTTTTTTCTCCTCTCTTGTGCCCAGTTTGAAGCTGAAGACACTTCAGCTTCTAGTATTTACACAGGTATCTACTCTTCCCTAATGTTAAACTGAACAAGCTCACAATCTGTCCTGGATTCCTTCCTTTGTTCCCCTTGGAAGGCTCCCTGCAGTTGCAGTTTGGATGGTCTGATCTCTGCCCAATACACTCCCCTCAGCAGTAGCCTTGGTTAAAGGGTCCCAGACTCTCCCTAGCTTCCCTTAAGCTCCAACTACTAAAATCCCACCTTCTACGGGGAGCCCTCCACAACCCCTCCAGCGCTTTCCCTTTCTGAATTATTTTCTATTTATTCTGAATACAGCTTGCTTTGTATCTATTTTGCATATTATTTATATGTTGTCTCCTCCATTATAGCATAAGCTTTTTGAGGGCAGAGACTATGTTTTTTTTCCCTTTTGACCCTTTTTTGTATATCCAGAACTTAGCACAGTACCTGCCACCTATGAGGGGCTTAATGAAAGTATTGAAATGAATTCTCACAATGCACCTGCAAAGCCCTATCCATTGTAGCTCCATCCTGCTATCAGTAGTTAAACTGCTTTGCCCCAATTCAAAGAGCTTTTGGGATTGACCGAAATTCATGGCAAGGCCCTTTGGAAGAAGTACAGTGGGTTCAAGAGGAAAGCCGGCAACATTTGTATTTTAGTCTGAGATGTCGCTTTGGACAAAGAACTTATCTTTTTTCTGCTTTAGACCATTAGCCAGACCAATTAGTCCTCTACATTGGTTCATCTCCATTTATCTGAAGTCAGAGATGATGGTTTTAGTGGACTCGAAAGGGCCAAAATCGGTGATACAATTTTGAAAGGAAGCGGGGCAAAGACACAAGTAATAATAGAGATTAAAATACACGTGAAAATCCAGTGATTAAGAGGAGTCCTTTTACTTGGACAGCTCCTTGGACCACATATATTTTTTTTCTCCCAGGAGCATTCTCCAGTCACATCTGGGCTAATCTAATGAGAATGTGTTTTAAGATCTTTTCTAGCTCTAAGGCACCATCTTATGCACTGATTTGGGGATGTGAAAATAAAACTAAAACTAGCCCATGCCTTCAAGGAACTTACATTCTACTGAGGGATCTCTGAACAAATTAGTTAACTCTTCTGAGTCTCAGTTTCCTCATTTGCAAAAGTCAAGGAGTCAGACCTACAATTCTAATCTATGATAGTCTATCTATCCATCTATCTACCTTTCTTTCTTTTTTTCTTTCTTTCTTTCTTTCTTTCTTTTTTTCTTTCTTTCTTTCTTTCTTTCTTTCTTTCTTTCTTTCTACCTTTCTACCTTTCTTTCTTTTTTTCTTTCTTTCTTTCTTTCTCTTTCTACTTTTCTACCTTTCTTTTTACCTTTCTACCTTTCTTTCTTTTTTTCTTTCTTTTTTTCTTTCTCTTTCTACTTTTCTACCTTTCTTTCTACCTTTCTTTCTTTCTTTTTCTTTCTACTTTTCTACCTTTCTTTCTTTCTCTTTCTACTTTTCTACCTTTCTTTCTACCTTTCTTTTTTTCTTTTTCTTTCTACTTTTCTACCTTTCTTTCTTTCTCTTTCTACTTTTCTACCTTTCTTTCTACCTTTCTTTCTTTTTTTTTTTCTTTCTACTTTTCTACCTTTCTTTCTTTCTCTTTCTACTTTTCTACCTTTCTTTCTACCTTTCTTTCTTTTTTTTTTTCTTTCTACTTTTCTACCTTTCTTTCTTTCTCTTTCTACTTTTCTACCTTTCTTTCTACCTTTCTTTCTTTCTCTTTCTACTTTTCTACCTTTCTTTTTACCTTTCTACCTTTCTTTTTACCTTTCTTTCTTTCTTTCTTTCTTTTTCTTTCTACCTTTCTACCTTTCTTTCTTTTTTCTTTTTCTTTCTACTTTTCTACCTTTCTACCTTTCTTTCTTTCTTTCTTTCTTTCTTTTCTTTCTTTTTTCTTTCTTTCTTTCTTTCTTTCTCTTTCTACTTTTCTACCTTTCTTTCTTTCTCTTTCTACTTTTCTACCTTTCTACCTTTCTTTCTTTCTTTCTCTTTCTACTTTTCTACCTTTCTTTCTTTCTCTTTCTACCTTTCTACCTTTCTTTCTTTCTTTCTACCTTTCTTTCTTTTTCTTTCTACCTTTCTTTCTTTCTTTCTTTCTTCTTTCTTTCTTTCTTTCTTCTTTCTTTCTTCTTTCTTTCTTTCTACCTTTCTTTCTTTCTTTCTTTCTTTCTTTCTTTCTACCTTTCTTTCTTTCTACTTTCTTTCTTTCTTTCTTTCTTTCTACCTTTCTTTCTTTCTACCTTTCTTTCTTTCTTTCTTTCTTTCTTCTTTCTTTCTTCTTTCTTTCTTTCTTTCTTTCTTTCTCTTTCTTTCTTTTCTTTCTTTCTTTCTGACACTGCCTGTTCTAAGCCCCCTCCCAGCCCTGGCAATCTGAAAAGGAATGAGACTACTCCTAAGTAAGGGGATCCGAAAGGCTTTCTAAAAGGGTGGGTTTGTTTTGGAAGTAGGAGGTTCCCAATGACATCTATGGAGCTGCTCCTACAGGTAGGGATGAAATTGTAATTGCTCTGATGAGCCCCAATCCGTTGCTTAGAAGAGGAGGTTGAGAGTTTGAGAGGGACAGAATTGGAGAGCTTGGGGGAATAAGGGTAGATGTGATAGTAGAGATCTAAGTCTCATGACAAGTAGCCTATCTTATCCTCCCACTCCCCTCTTTCCCATCTTGGAGTTAAGCCAAAGGCCCAACTTTGGAGATCTTGATATTATATGTGGCCTCTTACAGACAAGTGGAACACCTAATGTTATTTGAGAAGTTCATTAGAGTGGGTGAGTTAGCAAATCAAGATAATTATTAAGCACCTACTATGTGACAAGGACAATACTAAGCCCTGCCAACAAAAAAGAGATTAAAATAGTTTCTTCTCCCAAGGGATTCATAGTCTAATGGGGAAGATACCAAACAAACAACCATGTACAAACCGGAGAGAAATTCAGAGGAAATGGGAGATGATCTCAGGGGGAAGGTCCTGGCATTAAAGTGATAGTGAAGGAAAAAAAAGGAAGAAAACAGCATCAATGAGACCTTCAAAAATATCAAAAACAGCAGGAAATGGGGGCACTATTGTGTTAAATAAATACTTCAAAAAGTGGAGATACACAGCTTTTTTCACCTACAGTCTTTTTTAGCTTTTCTTCGTACATCCTCATATGTTAGTGTTCATCAAATTAAGAATGTAAGCTGAGTCCCAAAATCCATTGGTATGGGACTCTCCTCGCTGATGAGGAGCTTCTAAGCTTTGTGAAGGTTGAGGTTGGGACTATAGAGAGTAAGAGAGAGGAAAGATCAAATAAAAAATTTAAAAAAGTATCTTAGAGAGATTTTTGAGATTTTATCATTGTAAGGAACTCCTTGTGGGTTAAGTCCCTCCATTGATGCAGACAGACATCTGTTTTGCAGCTTATAGTCTTGAGAATTGCCTGGAACATAGAAATGTTATTTGTCCAGGGTCACATGACTGGTCAGAGATAGGATTTGAACCCCAGGCCTTGCGGACTCTGAAACCAACTTTCCCTACTCTGTTTCCCCAGTGGAAAAGTGTCTCTTCAACAATTCTGTTACTGACCAGCGAGACTCGGTGAGATTTCGAAGCTTCCCAAGTGCCTCCTCAATAAGGCCTGGCATTCCTTAGCTGGGGAAAGGCCATTAATTAGAAGGAGACAAATGAAGCTTTAAACATGAAAGATCTCGAAGACCCCTCCCCCCCCAATCTTGGCAGAGGCCGTCAAGCTGCCGATGAGCCTTCTTTGT
This sequence comes from Antechinus flavipes, assembly GCF_016432865.1. Taxonomy (NCBI): domain Eukaryota; kingdom Metazoa; phylum Chordata; class Mammalia; order Dasyuromorphia; family Dasyuridae; genus Antechinus; species Antechinus flavipes. Next base: position 471,480,050 of record NC_067401.1, on the reverse strand, counting down.
CTGGGTGTCCAGCGTGTGAGGGAGGAACAAGAGCTCTCCTGGGTGAGTCAGGCCTCTGGAATTCCAAACACTCCTCTTCTGCCGAAAGCCCCACGGTCGGCAAACATTGTCTCTGGGTGGTATTTCTGGCACGGCTTCAGCCCCCTTGGGGACACGGAGCGGCCCCGGCCTGTTACCGAGGGGGCTCCTACGGGATTCTGGGTAGGCCGGTCCCTCTGAATTCCAAGAACCAGGAGGAAGCCGTCAGACAAGGAATGAGTTCCTCAGGTGGGGAGGGGGTGGTTTTTATGAGAAGCTGTGAGCATCCTCTGAGGCATTCGGGGTGGCCCGTGGGCTCGTGAGGCCTTCTCCAGGGAAGTGACCCTAGAATGGGGGGGAGTTAAAATCTACTCCATTTACCAAATTCCTGCTGCGTGGGGACAGTGCAAACCCGTCTGCTGGAGAAGCGCTGTGGCTGTTTGCCCTTCATTCTTGAAGAGGTTCATGATATCGGGAAGACGACGCCATGACAAGCGAGGGAACTGGATTCAAGGGACAGAGGGAGGGAGGGCTGGGCAAGGTCACCTGCCTCACTTTCTCCTCCCAAGCATCTGTGGCCAGGTACAGGTCAGGGTGACTGGAGAGGGCCCTGGATGCAGTGGGAGACCTTGGCTCTCTGAATAAAACACTTTTTCTTCCTCTCAATGCCTTACACTGATCTACCTCTGTTTTAACGGTTAGTTTTTCTACAAGAAATTCTCCATATAGATCCTGCAGGTGCAGGTAAGAGACCCCCTTCCCCCCCCCTTTCTGCTTCTCTCTCCCCGCCTCCAACCCACCCTGTGTGAATGTATCTCCTGACTGAATATAAAAGCCAGACCCTTTCATTTTTGACCCTTGTATCTCCCAGTGTCAGGTATACAATAGGTGCTTAAAAATACTGGCTGGATCTTAGAGGGAGATGGAGATACTTTCAGAGTCCAAGTTCTGACAATCAAAAGGTGAGAGCTTGAAATGAACTTGCCTCAGGAACCTACGCCTTCACCTGATTTAACTCCCCATTGAAAATTGATGGGCTTCGAGGAAGTCTAGACTTGGACTGTTTATCACAGGAACATGTAGTGGGACCCAAGTGTGGTTTCTTAATGAAAAATGAAAGAATCTGTGGGAAAATCTTGTGAACTTGACGTGTAAAACTCATGATTGCGGCAGCAGGGAATGCGAGTGGTTTTTTTTTTTTTTTAAATATGGAAAGTTGTAAGATTTACTGTAGAAATCAAGAGATCGGCTTTTACTTCATCCCTAGACCATCAGACTATGAGCTTCTTGGGGCAGGGGCTGTTTTTTTGCCTTTCCTTGGGTCCCCAGCACTTAGCTCTCCACCTGGAACACAACAGGTACTTAGAAATGCTTTTGACTTGACATCTAGCTCCCTAGCAATAGAGTGGGGGAGCATGAAAACCAGTGAGTCCCTCACTACGGAGCATCTTCAGATGGATGGCTACCTGTCACGATGGGTCTTGGGAGGATTTGTGCTTTCATTCTGAGTAGAAGGGGAGGATCATGAAGGTTCCTTCCTATTCTCAATGAGGATTCATCTTTCTTCCCCCTGTTCCTGCTTCCATGTTCATTGTGGGATAGCTAATTAACAAATATTAGCTAAATAATTAAATGTGCCTTGGCAGATCACTCTATATTATGATGAAGAAGAGATTGTGGAGACCTTGAGTTAATTCCCAATCCAATCCAGGAAGCATTTATTAAGTACCTACTATGTGCCAGGTATAGACTGGTATTGTAGAAAGAATAATGTTGGGTGGTAGGTTAAATTATATGACTTATGAGTTTTTAGACTCTATTAGTCAACTAGGACATTAATTTGTATTTGATTATGGGGGTAGAATAACAATAAAACTTCCTGCCCTCAAGGAGCTTACAGAAGGTTGAGAGAAAATGTCTGTGCATACATATAAGTACATGCAAATAAATAGAAGGTTATTTTTTTTTCTGTAGGAGGGGATCAGTAAAAGCCCCTATAAGGAGGTAATATTTGAGCTGAGCTTTGAAGGAGAGAAGGAGGCTGAGGTGAGAAAGCTGCGCATTCAGGGCCTCCCAGAGTGGAAGTACAAAGGTAGATTCCAAGGCAGGGATGGTGGGATCCATTAAGATTCTAGGAGTCTTTAAGCAGGTCAAGTCAGCTCAACACATGCACTGCTAGGCCATGTATTAAAGTGCTTGAAATGCACCCAGGGCCGTCCCCAGTCATCCTGATTTCTATCTGGCCACTGGACCAGAGGGCTCTGGAGGGGAAAATGAGGCAGGTTACCTCTCCCAGCCTCCCTCGCAGCCAACTCACCTGCATGTCACGCCATCTCCTCCTGGATGTCCTCTGAGAACAAAGGATGAACAACAACAACAAGGAGATACAAAAAAGGGGGAAAGGCCCTTAAACGGTCCTTAATTTCAGGAACTCATAGTCTAAGAGGGACGATATCACCCAAATAACTATCAAGAAGATATAGATAGGAAAAATGAGAGAGAATCAACAGAGGGAAGTTACCAGCATTAAGGAGCTGGGAGAGGTTTACTCCAGAAGAAGGGACTTTAGCTTAGACTTGAGGGAAGCTGGGGGACCTGGGGGAGGGAAGAGGAGAGTGAGAGTTCCAGGCAGGGAAAATGTCCGTAATCAGGTGTAAGGTTAAGAGTAAGGACATTATTGTCATTGGCTAATAGAATCAATGGAGTGGAGTAAGGTGTGAGAAGACTGGAGAGGTAGGAAGAGTTGGGGCTTTAAAGAGCTTTAAAAGCTGGAGAATTTGCAGGCACTGTAGCAAAATTCATAGTTTGGCTAGGAGACAAGAGGAAGAGACAAGGTTCTTTCTGAGCCTATATTTCTGATTTAAAGAGAGTCGATTCCAAGATTCTTCGATGCTTGGAATCCAATGATCCTCGGGTTCTAGGATTCTATCCACTTAAGGCCCCAGGGTTCTGCGCTTCCAAGATTCTAAATGTGTGTGAGTGGGCCGAGGGGCTTTGGAGGAAAGGTGATACAGGCAACATGTGCAAAGCATTATTTTCTCCGTTCTCAGTGTCAGAGGACCATCCCAGTGTTTGCACTAGCCTGCTCCAACATTAACGCAGAGCTGGCTTGGCTCTTGAGCGTGTTTGCTTGCAACATCTGTAAGGAGTCCTTCCTGCCAACATTACCCTGGAAAGAAGTATGTCCTCAGAAAGCCCTGGAGATGAGGAGCCCGCTGGGAGTTTATGTAAGAGGCCGAGTGGTAAAAGAAATATTCGCCAAGAGCGTTGGCTTCCGGGACCACTCCGCCTCTGGTGACAGCTCAGAAGTGACTCACCATGTTTCACGTTCTTTCTAAAACATGCACGGGGAGCAGAACAGAGTGTACCCTGCGGAAGAGTCTACCAGGTCTTGCCTGCATTGTTCATCAGATTTCCAAAGCAGCCTATAAAACCGTTCCCATGGTGATAGAAGCGTAAAGGTCTCTGGGAGGGAAGCCGGGCCAGTCTTCTCCATGGGGACCCACAACTGTTCCGAGTGAAAACCCAAAGTACGAAACATCGGGAATCAGGTCCTCAGAGCAGAAGCCCCCGAGGACAGTTAGGATGTGGAGTGTAGAGTATCAGAGATGGAAAGCAGAGGATGCTAGTTCTGGAGTTTAGAACACGACAGCTTGGAGAGAACTTACATTGGAACCAAAAATGTCGGAGCTGGAAGGGATCTTAGAATATAGATTTATATCTTCCAGGAACCTGAGAACACAAAATGTTAGACCTAGGAAAGATCTTAGAACTGAGGATGTAAGGTCTGAGAGGATCTTTAGAATACAAGTTAGGAAAAGACAACATGAGAACTCGGAACACATAAAGTTAGAACATAGGATGTGAGGGCTGAAAGAAAGGAAAGGACACAAGCATTTATTAAGCACCTATTATGTTTCAGACACCTTGCTAAAAGTTTTACAAATGTTATCTCGTTTCATTTTTACAACAACCCTATGAGGAAGGTACTGTTATCCACATTTTACAGTTGAGGAAACCGAGGCAGGCAGAGGTTGCACTGGCTCACACAGCGAGTGTCTGAAGAGGGGTTCTAAGTCAGTTCTTTCTGACTCCAGGCCTAGTGAGCCCTGTATGGCGTGACATTTCTCATCCTCCTGGCACCTTCCTCTTACGTAGCCCAGTTCCTCAGTCACTATCCTTCTTAAAATGTGGTACCCAGAAATACTGTACACAATACTCCTGAGAGCAGCCCCGGAGCAGGTCAAGTCAGTGAGTCAGACCTACTATGTTCTCAAGTATTTGCAGAATTTTTATTGGAACCAAGGGCCATTTTTCTAATATATCAGATGGACACATAGTCGATATCTCTGTCACATGTATGGATGATGTGAAGCTAGGAGGGATGACTAAGCATATTTAGGCAAGAGACAGGATCCAACCTAGTATCCCACTTAGGATGTTTTGTGATTGGGGGGCAACTGGTATGGACACTGAAGAGCTTCCCAAATTGGGCTTCTTAATAATAATTCTAATTATTATGAATATTTTAATATATTATATAATATGAGAATTAAATATATTAATATAGTATATTAAATTAATAAAATATATCAATATAATTAATATTAATATAAATAATTCTAAATAATAAGCAATTGTTTAATTGATTTGTTTTTAATTTATATAACTGTATGTCTCCATCACTGACCATCCTATGTATTTTATTTTAGACATTTGAAACCATAATTCTGAGAAGAGACTCAGTTTTCAGCAGCCCCCGATTGCCACAATGGTTTAGGATATGATAGAGGTTAAAAAAAACCCAAGCCCTGACCCAAAGTCACATGAGATGGGGTACCATGAGTGAGGAAGGATGAAGGAGAAGTGATGGACCGGATGAATTCAGAGAACGTAGCCCCTCTGCATCGCTGGTGTCCGTGTAATGTCGAGAGGTCATGGGTAAGGCTCTCCCAGGAGAGTGGGCGGACCCACCATGAAAGTTTAGGGGAAAATCTAGAGGAGAGTCACAGAGGCACAGATGAGGGGCGATCCGCCTCGCTGGAGTGAGCGTTCTCATCAATAACATCACCAGCCCATTGCCATTCGGAGTCAGTATGAACCTTACTCTTTTCCTTACTACGTCTTACCTTATTAGATTTGGCCCATTGTGCTAACCTGTTGTAATCTCTTTGGATCCTGTCTCTTGCCCAAATATACTTAGTCATCCCTCCTAGCTTCACATCATCCATGCACGTGACAGAGATATTGACTATGTGTTCATCTGAGTTATCACCAAAAAACTATTGAGAAGCCCAAGTCCAAGTTCAGATCTCTTTGTAATTCCATCAATAACCGCTCTTTGGATTTAATCACTGACATCACTCTGAAATGATGTAATCATCCATCTATCTCTCTCTTGTTTGCAAGATCACTGTGAGACCTCGTCAAGCTCTTTGCTGAAATCTGGACAGATTTTCCCTGACTTCCTCCTCCCTTCTCTTCTCCTTTCCTTCTCACACGTAGTTCAGGCAGGCCTTTGAGGTTTTTTTTTTTGACAATTTTAGGGTTTAGATTGGCGAACCCCAACTCTTTCAATCATGTGCCCCTCTCAGTAAAAAGCAATAACAACTCCCTACGTTTTCAATAGTTACAAATTACCTCCGTGCATTATTGTATTCAGAGTTATTACGTACATTTATAAAACATGAATTTCTTTTTGAAAAAAGCAGCAAAAGGATGAGGTAAGATGAAATATTTGTTCCTAGAACTGATAAAGGAGCTCTGGAATTTATTAGTAAGGTGGTGACACAGACAGACCCACCCATGAGGAAGATCACTTGGCAACCGAGTGAAGGAAAAACTGAACAGGGAAATAAATTAGGAGGTTGTTGCAATAGCCCAGACAGAGGGTACTGGAGGGCGCGGAGTTGGGAGGGGGGGAAGAGGACAGATGGGGAGAGATGTGGAGGCAGATGACAAGAACTGGCCATTGATTGGAGATGTGGGGTGAGGATGACCCACCGTGTGGGGGACTAGGAAGATGAAGGACAGTAACAGGGCAGTGTGGAAGGAGGAGGATTTAATATAGTGAGATTCATGACCCAGATAACCCCTCCATACCTGTTCGTCTGGTGGCCCATTCTCTGTGTTGCCCCAAAAGATAAGGTGGGGGATGCACGGGGAATGTGGACAAGGCAGGTTCAGGGCACGGCTGAGCCAGCCCTCCAAGGAGGACCTGCTTCCTTCCCTAAGTGACCTGTCAGAGGCCGGGGCTGGATTTTCCCAATTTTCTGCATTATTGTTTTTAGGTGTTGTTCATTTTAGGTGATAACTATCCGAAGGATGGATACCCAACTCATAAAAGAGGAGGGGCTGAAGGGAGGAGTATGCTTGAAGGGGACCAAAATGACATCAAGGTACACTAGTGCAGATGCCATTGGGAAAACGCAGCCCCAGCCTCGGACAGGTCACTTAGGGAAGCTGGAAAGGTTTGGAAGTCTTAGCCATGGATCGTCCATATGGACATTGGGAATGGGGATGGCTCTACATTTATGTATCTCGCTTTTCTTCGGAGCTTCTGCTTTTTGTTTCCCTCACGGAGCACAGACCTTCTCTGATGTGGGCACGCCATGTTGGGTGGTCCCGGGTCAGCGTTTCCCAAATGGATTCCAGTGTTCTTCAGAGAGACCTTGAGAGTACCCTTGTATTTGGGACAAGCTCCAGGACTGGCCAATCAGCAAAGGAGGAGCAAGATTCGTTCCCTTACCCTTGAGGGTCCCTCAGGGAAGAGACCATGGACCGCTCTGATCTGGGTGGGTCTCTAGGTTTCCCTCCAACTCTGCCTCTGATGGGATGCGGGGAGTGGGTCGCTCCTGCCAAGGGCACTTTCCTTTGTTTGCTAGCTTGAGATAAAATGTCAGAGGCATAAATGTGAGTCAGCACTGGAGTATGATTGCTGCAAAGACGGGGGCTTGGGAGCCATTTAATAGTTCCCTGGCCTGTGCATCATGATCAGACGTGGGCACCGCATCTTAGGAAAGACATTGATAAGCTGGTGAGTACCCAGCCCCGGGCTGCCCGTGTGAGAGGAGGATGCCAGTGGAGGAGGGAGGGGGTCAAAGAACCAGGAAAGCTGGAAGTCATCAAACTTCAAATTTGGAAGAAGGATCAAAGCTTGGCTCCTACAAAAGCTGCCTCTATAACTTTCCTGGAAAAACATCAGCCAATGGGAACGCCTCCCCTCTCCCACCTGGGATCCATGTACGATGCAGAGGTCAGAGGGAGGCTCTCCCAGGAGAGGGGCGGCCCCCCACGGGAGTTCACGGGAAGCCCCTCGGGCACAGATGAGGGGCGGTCGCCATCGCTGACGTGACCGTTCTCATCAATAGCATCCAAAATCTCTTCTGGAGGAGAGTTAGGGTCCGAGTGAGAGACGCTTAAAGGGCTGTGAGCTGAAGGAAGCCCCAGAACTAGGGGCAAAAGGGGGAGGTGGGGAAGGCAGATTTTGGCTTGGTGAGGAAACAGTTTTCCCACAGAGGAATGGGCTTTCTCCTGCTGTAGTGAGCTCCCCATCCCTGGGGGTCTTCAGACAGGAACTAGAGAACCACTTGTCAGCAGTGACATGGAGGCGATGATGATTTCATATGTGTGTGTGTGTGTGTGTGTCTATGTGTCTCTACATACATATATGAACATATTCATAAATTCATACACACATATAAGAGACACCAGAATTGCTCTTTTACAATTCTCTATATTTTATTTTATAGATTTAAAAACATTTCCGAGAAGCCGACTACAGGCTTTCCTAGATGGCCAGAGAGATCCACAACCGATACGCTTCCAGTCCCCTTGTGTAAATGGAACCCTTTCCCTCCTTTACCAAGGGCGCGGGGCCGGAGACATTGCCGGGTTTACCGCAGTCACACAGCAGTCAGGGGAAGGGAAGTCCTAAGGCACTGGTGCTAAGGGTCACCTCAGGCTCTCCCTGTCTTGCACCCCACCCACAGCCTTCCTTTCTCACCTCCCTGTTTCCAAAGGAAGCCTTTGCTTTTAGTTGTGGGGAGAGACCTTCCAGAGAGAAGCCCGACTGGTTCAGGCAGGGGCTTCTTGCTCGGGAGGCCGGCCCAGATGCCCTCTGCTGCCGAGATCCTGAGATGGGAGACAATCCTCACAGAAACATGGCTTCTAAGCACCAGAGACGCTCCCTGCCTCCCCCACTGCTTCACCAGCAGCTTTCTGGTTTGGTTTTCTTCCATCTTTGAAGTGCTTCTTGAGCATTTCCCATGTGCCCCATCCTGTGGTGGGCACATGGGCAGACACAAAGACATTTCTGACATTTTCTCTTCCCTCAAAGAGCTTATTATGCCTGAAAATGTGGCTTGTACATGTGGAGCAGCGCCCGGAGCTCAGAGTCCCAGACATGGGGACCTGTGCGTGGGCAGCCGGGCCAGCTGCTTCATACCTGGGCAGGAACCCCAGCTTCAGTGCCCTCCTGACTCTGCAGAAAGCCCTCCAGGGCGGGGGAGTCCCACCTGTCCCGAGCTGGGAGGACTGTGGTGCTCAGGAAGCTTCTTCTACTTGGAGCCTAAACTGCTCTGTTTGCAATTCCCCCTCTCCCCTCCACCCACGGTTCCTTGCTCTTAAAAAACCCCAAAACCTGCCTTTTCCATCGTGCTTTAAAGACTGGACGGCAGATTATCTTATTTGAGCCTCACACCCTCCCTGTCAGGTGGACACTACAGGTAGCATGATCGCATTTTACTGATGATAAAAAGTCCCAGAGATAAAATGACTCGTTCTGGGCCTTTGAGCGGGTGAAGGGACTTGCCCAGGAACACTCCGCTGCTAAGATTCTGAGACTGGATTTGAACTCACCAACTTAATTACGCAAGCACAGAATTTTTGAATTGGAGGATACTCAAGGGTTTGTGTCATCTCTCCTTCTCAGCATTGCTTCCCCCGACCATTATTCCCCAAAGCTTCCGTAGCTCTGTTTTTGAGGACCTGGGAACCTTGTCTGGTGGTCCAGCCTTTTCTCCTCCAATATTTAGGGATTATTTCAGTCCATTACTACAGATCTGTGGTTCTCAAAGTGCAGTCTGGGGATTCCTAAAAACTCCCTAGATCCTTTTGGGGTCTTGGATGGCAAGACTATTTTCATAATAACACTATGATTCAGTTTCTAACATGGTAAATATTGGCAGCTATAACCCCCATAAACAAAATCCTGGAAGGGACTCAGTCATTTTTAAAAGTGCAAAGGAGTCTTGAGATCAAAAAACTTGAGAAATGTCACTCAGGATCATCGAGACTGGGAGGATGTTGTTCTCTTCATTTATGTCCCACCCCATTTTTTTCCTAGATGGAGAAACTAAGGCCCAGAGAGGGAAGAGGATTTGAGAGAAAACAAGTTAAATGTCAGAGCAGAGACCAGACGTCAGGTCCCTCCAGTCCTAGGTCCATGGTGTTTATATCACAAATGGGATCGCAGATGGCCGAGTCAGATGGCTTTTGACTGATGTTTTTTGAGAGTAAAGGGTAGGAGATGGCAGATGGGATCTTTTTTTTTTTTGGTTTAGGCAATTGGGATTAACTGACTTGCTCAGGGTCACACAGCCAGGAAGTGTTAAATGTCTGAAGCCAGATTTGAACTCAGGCCCTCCTGACTTCAAGGCCGGTGCTCTATCCACTGCACCACCAAGCCACCCAGCAGATAGGATCTTAATAACTCTGTGTCCAATCTGTTGGCACAGAGGGACTAAAAACTCTGCTTGTGACTGATGAGCCGTTGAGATTCTGGAGGTCACCTGGGAGTGCCCTCCATCATTCCTCTTGGACACTTAGGGATGTTTCCACTGCTCACAAAATGCACGGTGATCGTGCATCCAGCTCCAAGCCTCCTCTCTCTATCCTACATGGTGATGTTGGGCCGGTGACACTATTTCACCTGAGTGGCCTGAACATAATAACACAAAAAACCCTTAGAACTCAGCTCTTCAACATCTGGACCTTGACTGGTACTTATCTTTCCTGGATATCAGTTGCCTCTGCAGTGAAATGGGAACCAGAGAATTTCCAAGTTCCCAGACTCTCCAATCCAATCTCATAACCGAAAGGGCATCTATCCTTAACATCCCAGACAATCGGCCGTCCAGCGTTTGCTCCAAGATTTCCCAAGAGGGGGACGCCTCTGCCCTTGAGGCAGTCCATTTTTTTCTGACTCGAAGCCTAAATGTGCTCCTTTGTAATTTCCACCCATTATTCTTATTTCTGCCTCTGGGGACAAGCAGGGCAGGTCTAGTTCTTTTTCGATGTGATAATATTTCAGGTACTTGGAGGCAGCTCCGATTGTCTTCCAAGAATTTTCTTCCCTTGACTAAATAGCCCCAGTTCCTCTAATTGATTCTCCTATGGCATGGACCAGCGACCTTTCTCCATCTTGGCTGCCCTCCATTGGACACTTTCCAGGCTGTCAAAGTCCTTCCTCAAGTATGACACCCAGAAGTGAACTACTTACTCCAGCTATACTCAGATAAGAACAGAGTGCAGGAGGCTCATCACCTCCTCATTTTGGGGTGCCACGTATTTTAAAATGCCCTCTTCCATTTTGGCTGCTATCTCACATTATTGACTCTCTCGGCTGAGTTCGATGTCACGTTTTTCTCCCAGGCAACATTTTGGTCTGCTATATTATTTCCATCTTATATGTAAGAGGTTGATCTTCTGAATCCAAGTGTAAGATGCTCCTTTCCCCCACCAGAGAGACACTTTTAGATTGGACCCTACCATGTGCATGCCCCCAAGAACGTCATTATTTGGGAACTCATCAACTTTCCAGTTTTCATCAATTTTGGTTCTTAGACCGCCCTTCTGATCAGAGGGCTGAAAGGTGGAGTAATGGACTCCTTTCAAAGCCTCCATTTAAAGAGTAATCCTGGACCACATCGCTCTTCATTTCCCATCCAGCTGCACTCTATGGACTGGACTCCGTCATGCCCCTAGCTGGGAGCGTTCCCCCTTATTTTCCCCAGGTTTTCATCTTCCTTTTGCATGTTGTCTTCTGCCTTAGAGTAGGAACTACTTTGAGGGGAAGGACCGTCTTTTTCTATGTTTGTATCCCCAGTTTTAGCACAGCACTCGACACACAACTATTGTTCATCCTTTTGTTTTCAGAGAACCAATGACTTCATGGATAATGTCTCAATTTCACAATGAGGCAGAGACACAAAGTTGTCAGCCTTATTCTCTCTTCAGAGTATAGAAGTCCAGTGACAGGACACAAGTCGGGACACCCAGATGGCCTAGGATGCAGAGTATGACGCTGACCTCTCTGACCAAGCTCTAAGCACCCCAGGGTGCCTGCTTTAGCTGCCCTCACGGCCATTGGAGCAAACTGTCCTTAACCATCCGTTCTGCCATCTCCATATGCTAGGTGCCCCTAGCTCCCCAAAATGGACTGTCTCAAGGGCAGAGCCCATTAGTTACTCTTAACCTACTTTAATCTGTCTGCTGAGATGGTATACCGAGTGTGGCTACTGCGTAGACAGGTGGACACCACAGGTGTGCCTTCCCCCCAGAGCCCTCTCTGAACATTCACTCTAGAGTACTTCAGAGCCAGTCTGCTTTCCCACTTTCTTCAGTGACTTAGATAAAATCATAGATAATGTTTAGCAAATTTATAAATGCTGCAAAACTGGGATAGTCGACACCCTGGGCAACAGAGGAGAATCCAAAACAATTCTGTCCACTGTTGGACAGATCTAATTTGGGCCAAATCGAATCCTATGAAACTCACTCTAGTTTTGTGCATAGATTCTTCACTTAAAATTGCTGTCATTTTGACAGTAAGGGAGGTATGGCCTGACAGAAGATGGTGTTTAAAAGACTTGTGGTCTTAGTGGACCACAAAGTCAGGATGAATCTACCCTGGGAACTTAAGAAAACTCTTAAGTCTTGATTATATGAAGGGAAGAGAGAAGGTGGTGAATATATATATACATATATATATATATATATATATAGAGAGAGAGAGAGAGAGAGAGAGAGAGAGAGAAAGAGAGAGAGAGAGAGAGAGAGAGAGAGAGACAGAGAGAGAGAGAGAAGAGAGAGAGAGAGACAGAGAGAGACAGAGAGAGACAGAGAGAGACAGAGACAGAGAGACAGAGACAGATAGACAGAGAGGGACAGAGACAGAGACAGAGAGAGAGAAAGAGAGAAAAAAGAGAGAGACAGACAGACAGGAAAGAGGGGAAGGAGAGAGAGAAGAGACAGAAAGACATAGAGACAGAGATGCAAAGATACAGAGATACAGAGACAGAGAGACATAGAGACAGAGACACAGAAATACAGAGATACAGAGAGACACACACACACACACAGAGACAGAGACAGAGAGACAGAGGCAGAAAGATACACACTCATAGAGTCACAGAGACAGAGACAGACATTATAGAATGAGGGAGAGAGAGTATGGATTACTGTCCTTTGCTCTGGAGAGTTTTTGCTCAGGTCTGGACGCCATATTTAGGAAGAGCATTGACATCATTAGGCATTATCTAGCAATTGAGAGAAGGAAAGGGGGATTCTGAATGCATGTAAAAATAATTAAATTTGTTTCAATTAGAAAAAAGGGCAGCGTGGGGGTGTACGTGGCAACCAAGAAGATAAAGGGTTTTAAATCCATGTTCCTCGAGGACAGACTGAAGGCAGTGGAGGAGAGAAGGCCCAGGGGGATCAGGGCCCAGATGACTTCAAGGGTTTGAAGAGCTTTTGTCTTGTGAAGGTTATTTCCCCTTTTTGCTTTGCTCCTGAGGGCAGAACTAGGAGAAATTAGAGAGTGGGAGGAAAGGTGGGAATTTAGACCAATTTAGGCTTGAGTTCCCAAAAAAAAGCTTCCTCCCCCTTAGAGCTATTCCTGTGGTGCCCTGGGCAGCCTTTGGGGCTGGGGGACTCCCCTCATTGGGAGGCGTCGGGCAAAGGCCCAGGGGCTGGTCAGAGGGGCTCTGGGGACTTGCTTTTGAGGGACAGGCCTGAGGCTCAGGTCTTTGGCTGGGTGGAGAGCCGAGAGGAGTATTCCTCAGGGAGGACTAGGAGAACACAGCAAGTCCTCGTTTCAGTCGGCACTGAAAGAGTTGAATTAAATTTTCAGTAACGAGGTGAGTAGTGATTCAGTAGCGACAATGTGCGAGACCCTGTATTTGTGAGTGAGGAACAGGGTCTCTCAAGAAAGTCTGAGCTGAGAGGGGTCTTAGCCCATAGAACGTTTGGGCTAGAAAGGAGCTGAGAGCCTCAGTCTTCCCAGCCTCGATTTGTCTTCCTGTCAAATGGGGAGAATAGCTACTATTTACATAGTGCTTAAAGTTCATGCAGAACTTGACACACATTATCTCATTCACACAGTTTTGTGAGGGGAGTGCTCCCGTTACTCCTGTTTAATAGAGAAGGAAGCTGAGTCGGGCAGCTAAGGGGAGGTAAAATGCTAGTTGGAGTCAGGAAGCCTGAGACATTTACTGGTTGTGTGAGCTTGGGCAAGTCACGTCACTGTTTACCTCAGTTTCCACAGATGTAAAATAATTTCTCACATTCTGGGACCTGAGAGAGGCTGTCTGCTGGTTCTGTGGCCCTGAGAGAAGATGTTTGTAAAGGGTCATCCGTGGGTCCGAGAGGGGTCCCGGCCCGAATTGGGGGGAAGGCTGCCAAGTAGCCGAAGCCAAACCGATGGCCGGAGTGCTTCAGGGCTCCCCGGCCTCTCCTCTCCTTTTTCAGAATTAAACGTAATCCCGTCCGGGGCTGGAGAGAAACAGCCATTTGTCTCTGAACACGAACCAGCGCTTTCTCAGGATCGCGAGCGGCCGGCTGGGGCCGACTAATGGCGTCCAAGGCTTGTTCCAGTTTGAGCCTCTGTCGGCCCAAGTGCCCGCTTCTGGGAGGAAGGCCACAAAAAGCTCACGCGGATGGACACACGGACACACACAGTACGCAGCCACAGTGCGCCCACACACGGGCACACACGCACTGCGCGCTTGGGCCTACCCAGGGCTTGGTGGAAAGGGGGGGTCGGGGGCAGCCGGGCCCTCTCCTTACTCCTTCCCGTCCCAAGGAGGCTTTGGGTCCGAGCCTCTGGGCAATTTGTGGAGGCCTGGGGAGTGACCCCACGTGGGATGTCCCTGGCCTCTGGTTTCTGAGAGAGCAAAGAGGGCAGGGGCAGAGGTCACACGCCCAAGGGGACGTGTCGGTGACCGTGGCCGTCGTCCAGCGAGAGCCACCAGGGGCAGAGGTCACGCGCCCAAGGGGACGTGTCGGTGACCGTGGCCGTCGTCCAGGGAGAGCCACCAGGGGCAGAGGTCACGCGCCCAAGGGGATGTGTTGGTGACCGTGGCCATCGTCCAGCGAGAGCCACCAGGGGCAGATGGAGGAGAGGAGGGCACTTCTGAGTATCAGAGGATGACACCCCCCAAGAACCCCTGGAGGGAGCTGGGGTTGGGGGCAGAGAAGCTAACCCTTGCTCCCCAGCTGAGAGGAGACACGTTTCCAGGGCTCTCTCTCCTTGCCCCCAAACCTTCTCAAGGCCCAGCTCAGGCAGGTACCCCTTCCCAATCTCCCCTGCTGACTGTGACTCGGACATCAGAAGCCCTGAAGTTTCCAGCCCAGGACCGCACAGACCCCAGATCCGAGCTGATCTACTTTTCTCTGAAATTCGACCATAATTAGAGGTAGAGTCACAGGATTTGAGGACTAGAAAGAATCTGAGAGACTGGTTAGTACAATACCTTCATCTTACAGATAAAGACCAGAGAAACTGGCCCCACAGGTGGGAAACATCCTCCTGAGCTCTGGGAGTGACCTAGTGACATAATTGAGGCAGGAAAACCACCCTCCCAATTCCCAGTCAGGGATCTTTCTTTTGGCTTAGTCATTCATTGATTCTTTCATTTCTTCACCAGCATCGATTCTAAACCTTTCTGCAGACTTTGCCCCCAGAACCTTGGACTCCTGAGAAGTAAAACTTTTCCCTTGCATTGCCTGAAATAGCCCCTGTCCTTTTCCCCACCAGCAAAACCAAAGCTTACTTCTTCCTCTCCCCCTCCCCATACTTTCTAAGCCTTCTTTATGTGAAGTTTTTCCATTAAAAAATAAGCTTGGAAAGCACAGATCTGTTCATTTGTATTTTTATATAGCACATAGTAAAAGCTTTTCTTTTCTTTTCTTTTCTTTTTTATTTTTTTGCTGAGGCAATTGGGTTTAAGTGACTTGCCCAGGGTCACACAGCCAGGAAGTGTTAATCTGACCTCAGATCAGATTTGAACTCAGGTCCTTTTGGTTTCAGGGCTCGCGCTCTACCTACTGGGCCACCTGGCTGCCCCGAGTAAAAGCTTTTTCATAAAATAATCAATTACTCAGAGGCATAAGATATATGGCCAACATGGCCTGGCTTGAAATCTCGCCTTATGGACCTATTAGTAGTCTGATTTTGAGTTATCAAATCATGGAGTCACGAATCTTAGACGTGGACAGCATCCCGATAACTCACAAAAGGGCAGTGCTCAAACCCAAAGCTCTGATTGCCAGTGTCTTTTTCAAACCAAGATGCCCTGCCTGAGACTTAATTTAAAAACCCCTCTGTTGATGGGAAAGAGGCCGTGGCCATCACTGTTAGAACAAACTAATAGAGAGTTTTCTCAAGAAGACTCAGGAAGGAGGTAGGTTGTGGGAAGGTGGGAAAGAAGCCCCTTTTAGTCGTTAGATAGTTCCTTTTATTGTGTTTTCTCTGAAGATTCTGATATCTAACACATCCTATTTAAAGAAAAGGGAGCAGAAGGAGAATGAGTGAGGGAGAAAGAAAAGAGAGAAGGCAAAGAAAAGGAGACAAAAAAGAAGAGAGGAAAAAAAGTCGAGAGGGAGAAGGAAGGAGAGAAGATGGAGGGAAGGAGAAGAGGGGGAGATAAAGACAGAGGAGGGAGGGAAGAAGGAAAGGAGAATGGAAAGCAGAGATCAGGAAGGAAGGGGAAGGGAAAGAAAAGATGGAAGGACAAGAAGGGGAGAAAAGGACAGAGAGAAAAAAGAAAGGAGAAAGGGAGAAGGAAGGGGAGAGAGGAAAGGAAGGAACAAAAAAGAAAAAGGGAGAAGGAGGGAGAAAAAGGAAAAAGAAAGGAGTTGGGGAGAGAGAGAAATGAAAGAAGAAAAGAAAGGAGAGGAAGCTAAGAAGGAAAACAGCTCTCGGTGGCCTCTAGGCCCAGGGACCAGGGGATGAGAACAATCAGGTCTTTGTTTGAACTAATGGGACTTCCCGAGAAGGAGCCTGTGTGAATTTCTCTTCCTTGAAAAGCATTGACCAAATTAGCCTTTTTTTTTCTTTACCATTTTGGTCAGAAATACTTTATTCTCATACCGGCTGTGTTTTATTTCTACAAAGGAAAAAAATATCGACTGAAATGTAGGGCAGGATGAAGGGGAGGTGTTTAAGGAGATACTTCAGACAACCCTGTTCACTGAGAGTACAGTGCTAAACATTAAGTGCCTACTGTATGCATACCCTGTTGGGGTACTGGGAGAAGGGAGAAAGTTTGAGCTAAGCCCTATCCCACTGGGAAAAGGGGATTTAGGGAAAGGGGAGAAAGAGAAGGGAGAGGAAGATGAGGTAAGACACCCACACACCATTGGAACTCACAGTTACTTATATGGGAGGAGCACATTGGACAATGGCTAAACCAAGAGCTCAGAGTTCCTGATTTGAGAGAGCTGGAAGGACTTTCAGGTTCCTACTCATCTCCTTTACTCTTTAAATTTTATTGCTCATGTTTCTTGTTGTATTTACATTTGTCACCTGCATTGTCCACTGTGTTCCTACTTTCTCCCACTTCCTGACACCGTTCCCTTATAATTATGAATAAAAAAGAGAGAGATCTCCAAAATCTGGTGTTTCATGTACTCTTCCATCCTTGGAGAGCACGATCCTGGCCAAGAGGAGGAAGGGGCTTCTTCTATCTCTTTTCTGGAGCCAAGGGCAAACCTGGTCCTGATAATTTCACGGCTGTGATTTTAGTATTTTATTCCTTCCATTTATATCATTGACACCGTGCTGTGAGTGACTTTCCTGGTTCTGAATCAGTTCATACAAGTCTTCCCATGCTTCTCGGTAGTCTGCATTTTCATCATTCTTACCATCATTTGCCATCACACTTATGGAGGACAGTTTGTTTACCAATGGATTGAGATCTCCTTTGCAATTCCTTAATTTAACCTAAGGAAACTGGGAGGGGCTAGAACAGAGCCGTGATTTGACTTAAGTTCTCATTGAATGCAAATAAAAGGGTGAGGATTCAAATCCTCCAGAAGAAGGCCCAAGGCCCACTAAGCTAGTGCCTAATGGAGTGTTTTGAATCCATTCCAGAATTACTAAAATGAATGATGATTAATGTAAGGTGGCCCAGGAAAAAAAGAAGTGAAATCAGGGAGAGGAGATGAGTGAAATCCTTCAGCCAAAACTAATTATGTGATAATACCTCCTTTCTCTGGACCTCAGTTTCCTCATCCATAAAATGGGAAGCATAACATTTGAATGCAATTACCGATCCTACAGAGTTGTCCCACAGCCCAAATTAGAAAATAAAAATATCAAAGAATTTAGAAAAATATAAAGTTCTGGACATCTCAGGGTTCCTTTTTACTCCCTGTGTGACCTCAGACAGATTTTTATAAAACCTCCAAGGCCCTTCCTAGCTCCTAAGGATAGGTTATTATTGCTATCCTATTAATGGCCCAAGATTAGCCTTGGATCAGGAGGGACTTTGGGACTGCCTGGAAGTAGAGGAAGGGACATCAGCTATCTTTAGTTCATCTGTTTCTGGTTCCAAAAGCTGTTCTTAAGAAACCATTTGGAGACTTCCTTGACACCGTTGGAAGGGCTGGTCGTTCTCATTTTGGACTTTTCATTTTGTCTTTTCCCCTGTGGCCCAACTTCCCAGGAAAAATGAGCTTTATTTTTGTTGTGTTGATCTGAATGCATCGAATTCTAAATATTACAACTGGAAAGGTCTTTAGAGGTCACGATCCACACCTGAACCCTCATCCCTTGTAGAATGATAGAGTTGGGATTCAAATCCAAGGTCTGCCCTCTCTGACCCCAGCCCCTCTCTCTAGTAGCGTCAGGTGCATTTAAATTCTCTTCTTTGATAGATCATATGTGACATACGAGATGATGGACAACTGACCGAGGAGTGAGGAAAAACTGGATTCCGATCCTGCTTCTGTGGTGTGATCCAGGGCAAATCTTTTAACCTCTTGTGCCCCAGGTAACTTTCAAAGACTATGAGTTATGGAGCAGGTTAGTAGATGGAGCTTTCTTAATTACCATTCTCTATACTAAGAGAATTCAAGTCTAGATCACCCTTCAGGAGAACGAACAAACAAAAAAATTCTAAATAAAAAATACTTTCCATGCTTAGGGATTTGTGAAACATGCTTCCCACCACAACATGGATCAACTAAACAGATCCAAAGTGATTATACCCATTTTACAAGTAAGGAAACCAAGGCACAGAGAATCAGACCAACCTGCCAATCACGGAATTAGTAAGGGTCCAACCTGAATCTTTTGGCTCTAAATTTAGGGCTTTCTTCATCCTCTCTCATTTACTCACTTTGTCTTAGAGATCTTCATTTTTCTCACTGCATCCAGGACAGACGGTTCCACATACTCATGGGATCTCAGAGTTAGAAGGGAACTCATTTAGTCTAATCCTTATAAGAACAACAATTTCTTCTACAAAATCAGCAGTAACGGGCGACTTGGTCCCTCCAAGGAGGAGAAGAGCCCACTCCTTCAGGCAATAGGGAGCAGTTGTAGTTTGCAAATGGTAGACCAGGTTCTGGGGAAAAATCAACCACTCTCCTTCTGCTCAGCAAAATGAACAGTTAAGATCTCAAGAAGGCTTGCAGATTTTTCAGCTATTTATAATTATTTCAGCTAATTATTATAATTATTTCATTTATAATTATTTCTGATTCTATAGGTAACATTGAAAAGTGATGGAGTTCCCTTACTTGGAGGTCTTTAAGCAGAAAATGGACAACAATTTCTCAGGGGTGTGTGTGTGTGTGTGTGTGTGTGTGTGTGTAGAAAGATTGCTTTCATGCAGCAGCTGCTGAGGTCCTTCTAAGCCCCAAATCCCATGATCCTGTGAAGTTATATTTAGCATCTGCAAATCAGTCAAATCTACCAAGAAAGCATCTATTAATCACCTACTGGGTACCAAGGATGTGAGTATAAATAACGAGGATAGTCTGTACCCTCAAGGAGCATTTTTAACAAGTATGGATCTAGTACATAAACAATAAATATACAGAGAGCAAATGCCCGTGAACGTGAGGTTGTCCAACAGGACGAGCACTGGCTCTTGGGGGAGCAGGGAAGACCCAGGGAAAAGGGGGGGCTTGGTCTGAGTCTTGAGGGAAAAGGGGATTCTAGGTAGACGGTAGAGGGGAGGTGGCTTTGGAAGCAGGAGGGACTGACTGCGAAGGAGATGGGAAGACACACGGCATGTCTGAGGAACCGAGGGACCAGGTTTTCTGGGAGGGAAGGGAAGGTGTGAATTGGACTGTATGATCTCTGGGTCCCTTTGAAGAGTGCTTCTGAGATTTGGTGATTCAGAGCTAATGAGACTCTTGACCTTCTCATCCACCACACAGGGATGGGGGGGGGGGACCAACAATAGTCTCCTGGAAGAGTCGGTAACTGAACTGGGTCTTGAAAAATGGGGAAAATGCCAGCCTTCATTTTCTCTTCACTAGAATAAGGGCAGATTGATGGGGAACCTTCTGCTCACTTCATTGATACGGCCGAGGAGCTGCTGAGGACCTGGAGAAGGCTTGAGGGTAGGGTACAAGACCCACCTTCAGGCATTTTCCTGGTGCAGTGTGGGTCTGCAGGGCAGGCTCGGGAGCAGTGGAGGAAGCTGCCAAGGTGCCAGTGGGGGTTGGCTGTGAATTGTCCCAGCGTGGAGAGGGGGCTGCTTCTGAGTTTGGGGTTGCCCCTCATTGGGGATGTGAAAATGGGCATTTCACTGGACATGTGGACCTCAATGGGGTCCCTTCCCCCCTCATGTTCTGGGATCCCTGTCCATTGCAACGGGCTCTTTTTGGGTCCAGTTTAATTGACTGGTTCATTGTAATCCAACTTTCTGCTTTGGTTTCTGTTTTAGGAGAAATCCAAGCTCATCCTGCTCTGTTCCCAGAACCATCCACAGGATGCTCACTCAAAGACCCAAATGAGACCCCAGGGGCCCCAATGCACTGCCTGGGTTCCTTTTCTTCTTTCCAAAGGCAGTTTTCAAGGTTTGAACATCAAATGAAAACATTTGGCAGCAAGGCTCTCGCCAGACTCATTTCCTGCCTCGGACTCAGCCAGGGCTGAAGCCACGTCCTCACAGGAGCCCGGCCAGGCCTTCCACGTGGCCTGCCCTGCAGTGCCCTGCAGGCTCTGATTCACCCTCCTGTGGAACGCTTCCCCCCCTCCGGCTGCACCCCGTTTGACCCCGGCATTCTGTCCAGCTTTCGATGCATCGGGGTGCCCCCCAGTGCAGGCTGGATCCTGGAGGTTGAACCCTAACCAGCTTCCTACAAATTGCAGATTTAGGAAAGGACCTCAAAGCTTTTCTGGAAGAACTCCACTTTACAGAAGGGGAAACTGAGTCTCAGAGAGGCGAAGGTACATTAGCCGTAGAGTGAGGATTTCTGACCTCATGTCTGGTATTCTCTCCACCTGACCTCAGCTTCCCCTATTTGTTAAACGAGGGAGATAGACCAGCTCAGAGGTTCTGAACCTTTTTCTTATAGATGCCTTTGGACAGTCCGAATGATGAACCAGCGGACCTCGTCTCAGAATCATATTTTTCAGTGCATCAAATAAAATACATGGGATTAGCAGGGAAACCGATGTTATTGAAGTGCAGTTGTCAAAATATTGAGAAAAACTCACAGACTCCAGGTTAAGAATGGCTGCTCTGGGTCTCGCTCCAAATCCCATAATCCTGGGAAAGCCCAGAAAACGAGGGACACAGACAGACACGAGCCGAGCCGTCTCTTCTCCCTGCCTGGAAGCCTGGTGGGGTCCGAGCCGGAGAATTCGGCTCACCTTTGGCCGGGGGGCTGAATGGGCTGTGGAGGCAGATGGGATCTTAAAACTGTGTGTCAATAAAGAGAGAAATCAAGGAAGGTCTAGGACCGGCAGCGATAGGTGCTTTCCAAAGCAGCTCTTGGGTTCCGATTGCTGGCCACAGTGTGTTAAAGTGCCCGGACACAAAGCCCGTGGCAGAATCAGAGAATCTGAAAATTACAGCAGAATGGGACAAAAAAGTGGGGTTTCAGACGCAGAGAATCTTGGCATCAGAGCAAAATTGAGCTGTAGAGTCACGGGATCTTTGAATCATCAAGTCAATGAGTTTTGAAATCTCAGAAATTTAGAAATCTTCAAATGTTACACCAGTAAGGCATTAGCAGGGCAGCTAGGTGGCGCCGTGTGCCTAAGTGCTGGGCTCGGGCTCATCTTCCTGAGTTCAAATCTGGCCTCGGACACTTACTGGCCGTAGTTTGCCTCAGTTTTCTCATCTGTAGAATGAGAAGAAAATGGGCCAATCACTCCAGTGTCTTTGCCAAGAAAACCCCAGATGGGGTCAAGAAGAGTCGGACAGGGCTGAGAAATGGCTTAACCGAGTCATTAGTGCCAAATGTAAATTAGTGCCATGGTATCTTTAAAGAGTGCTGGTTTTAGAGACCGAAGACCTTGCTTTAAATCCAGCTGTGACCTCCATTAGCCACGTGATCCTAGGCAGCTCTTTGTCTCTGAGCTGGGGAAGAGCCATATCTCTTGAAAGACTTCCCTCTGAAGGAGTTTCTAACTGGGTATTACCTATTTTATTTAATCTTATCTTTCTTCCTAAAGCAGGAATCCCTGACAAGTGTACCCTTAGTTTCTCCAAAAATCCCATTTTTGAAGGGGATCGTATGTTGTCAGAAAGTAGCCTCTTCCACTGCTAGATAACTCTGATATTCAGAAAATCCTTCCATTTACTGAACAGAAATTGTCCTTAATTTAATTCTATTTTTCAAAGGCATTAACATGCAAGGTATTTTATTTGGTGCTGAGGATGCAAAGTTTAAAACAAAAGAGGATCTCTAGCTTTAAGAAATTTGCATTTTACTCCTACAGAAACCCTTCAAATATTTGAAGACAGCTATTATGTCCACCCTGGCCCCTTCCGCCATCTCTTCTTCAAACTAAACATCACCATTTCCTTTAAGCAATTCTCCTATGACATGAACTTAAGACTCTTCACCAATCTGATTTTCTTCCCCTGGCTGTTCTTTGGCTCATCAATGTCATGGCCAAACCCGACATAAAACTATATGCATTCTCATCAAACTTGAATACCATAGGATGCTTACTTCTCTAGTCTTTTTTATTATTGAAAATATTATTTTTAATAATAAAATATTATTATTTTAATTATTTTTCTAGTTATATGTAGATATTAACTTTTTAATACACATTTTTATGAATTATGTTGAGAAAGAAAAATCAGAACAAAAGAGAGAAACCACGGAAGAGAAAAAAAAAAAAAGAAGTGAACATAGCATGTGTTGATTTACAGTCTCCATAGTTCTTTTTCTGGATTCTGAAGGTGTTTTCTATCCAAAGTTTATTGGGATTGCCTTGGATCACTGAGACATTGAGAAGAACCAGGTCTTTCAAAGTTGATCATCTCACATTCTTGCTGTTACTGTACAATGTCTTCTTGGTTCTGCTTGTTTTATGGAGCCTCTCTTAATGGAGCCTCAAATATCATTTCTTGATGCTATAATGCCACATGGTTGAGTCACATTGAGCTCTTTTTTTTTTAAACATAATTTGTTGTCTAGCCAGCCTTCCACATCTTGTACCCCAAGTGCTGTTCCCAAGTGGGCTGTGGAAAGTAATGAGTTCCTCTGCTTGAAGATCCCAGTGGAAGTCTTGGTGCAGAAGATGGGTATTATCTGGTCAGGGATGCTCAGTAAGGAAGACCTGTTGAGATGCTGGTTGGGCGCCATGACCACTGAGGCCCCAATAAGCTCTGATTCTGTGTTCTAAGATTTTTCTCTCCAAGCCTAATCTGCTTTTCCCCCATTGCTCACGTGATTAAGCAGAAGCAAGCAAATCCCTCCTCTCCATGAGAGCCCTTCAAAAGCTTGTTTTCCATCAAAGGTTGCCTCAGGTGCCATTTTTTCTGTGACGTCTGTTCTCTGTTATTTTGGAAGAATCATTGCACAGTGAATAGAGTGCCGGTCTTAGACACCATGAGGAAGCTGCTCAACCTATCTGTTTTCTCATCTGTAAGAAGGAAAAAATAATACACATGTTTTCTATCTTATTATGAGACAGCACAGCATCTCATATATAGTACATACTTGCACACTTGCTTCTTTTCCCTTTGCACATATGGAAGCACTTCTTAAATCTCAGCTCTTTAGGGTCGGAAGACCTAGATTTAAATTCTGTCCTGATACTTGCTACCTTTGTGGCTGGGCAAATCACCTAACCTTCTTAGGGGGTATGCCTCAGTTTCTTAATCAGTAAAATATTGGGCTGGGACTACACTATATTTAGGGCCTTTCTAGATCTAACCCTATTAACACAGACTCTAAAAGTCAGAAGGGACCTCGATGGCCAAATAACCACTAAGAATGAGCTCTCCAACATAACTGAAAGGCGATCATCCACCATGCAAATGTGTGTATGTGTGTATGTGTATATGCATGTATGTGTATGTGTGGCGATACGGTGGGGAGGATAATCTTCCATTTTCTATGATTTCATTAGCATAGGAAGCTGTCCCCATGTGGCCCACAATACTCCTGAGTGCATCTCTACCAGATTAAAATGTAATTGGGGAATATTTAACAAAATACATAAAAATATGACAAATTGTAGATATCACATTTTAAAAGTAAGTCACTATGTAGCTGGAAAAGATCTTTGTGCATGGACTAAGGACCTCTATTTCCACTTGAGTTTAACAACACTTAAGACACATAGATAGCTCATCCTTTAAGCAAAAGGATTTTTCAAATCCCTTTTCAAAGAGAACTGATGGCATCCTGGTTTGTGTCTTGACTTGGAGTGAATTAGATTTGAGGGAGGCAGAGTTATCTCACTGCCTCTTCCTGAGTCATCCAAGTCCAGCAGCAAGACAAAAACGGAGACGACTGGCTACGGACCGGGATGCGGTAGATGACCTTGGTCTTTCATTCTGGCAAAGATGGGGGTAAGGGTTCCACAGCACATGTAACCTCCATGGCCACAATTATTCTCCTCTGCCCATTCTACTGGGGAAGTCTTTCCATGCTGGGGGTAGATGTCCTCACCAGCGGGTTGGAGATCTGTCGGTTCCCCCCAACCTGGGTTAGCCAGGGACAATTTCCTGGGATGTGGCGGCTGCCCGTGACAGAGGGAGCCACAGGTGAGAGCCGGGTGAAGGTGGATGAGCAGCCCTGAAAACGATAGGGTGGGCAGACTAACCCCGGAGGTCTCGGTGGTTCCATGATCACGAAAGTGTTTTTCCCAAGGCGAGAGCCGGGCACTGCATTTTAGATGAGCTGACTTCTGGGATTTCCCCAGCGTGAGAAACCCAACTGCCTCACTTGTGACTGCAGATACACAGAGATGCAGCCAGTATCTGGCCGAAATGGGACTGGACCACAGCTCCCTGTGTTCCAACGCCGTCTCTTCTCTATGTCACGCTACACTGCCTTTTCCCTTACACTCTGCCAAAAGTTGCCCATCAGAAACTTGGACACAACACTTGTATTTCTCCAAGCTAAAAAGTCAGCTTCCTTAAGCCATTCCTCTTAGGACATGCTGCTCAGGGGGCTCAATCCTTGGGTAGAATCGGTCAGGGTTCGCCTCTTATCAGAGTCCTGAAGCGAGACAAGATCTCAAGTCTATGGGCTTTTGGCCAAGTTCTTGGAAAGCTACCCTATACATGCTAAGTCCTTGCTTAGAACGTCACTTAGCTTAGAACCTATTCAGGATAGCTGAATAGTCACTTAGAACTTCCTCCATCAGATTTTGAACTTCTTGAGACAGATTGTTTTTCCTCTTTGTTTGCATCCCCATCACTTAGCACAAGGGCTGGCACATAGTAGGAGTTTAATAAGTGCTTGTTGACTTGACTGGCATTTATTAGCACTTTATGCATACTATCTCACTTAAACCTTACAACACCTTGTTGAATCGGTCCCATTATCATACCCATTTTAAGCATGAGACTGAGAGAGAGAGAAAAGAGATAAAGCAAGTACTGCTCATTAATAAGTGCCAGAAGTACAATTCACAGATGCCAGATAAGATCAGGGGGGGCTGGAGCAGGTGGGGAAGACTCCGTGGAGAGATGTTTTGCACTCTCAGCACCTCGCACAGCTCCTTGCGTGTATTCCGATGAGTCAGTGTATCTATCATCAGTGATCTCACCAACCCCAAATTCCTCTGCATTTACTGTGCATCTTGGCCCCCAAGTCCTCCCAAAGTGTGTGTGTGGGGGAGGGCTTGGCACTTTCTCCTGACATGGCAGAGAGAACTAGAGAATCAAGGGGGCTGCTCATCTTTCATCCCTAATTCCTCAGTTTGTGAGTAGCGCGCTTCTGTGATGAGATGTTGCAGCCCATTCTTGGCAGTTATTTGCTATGTTGCAACATGCGTGTTTCTCTCCAGCCCTCTGGATGACATCCCCTCATTTTTCACTCCTTAGGGCTATTGTTTTCTTAGCCCTAATAAGAGAATTACAAATATTGGCCTTTTTAATAGGAGAAATTTGGAGTTATTATAGCAGCTTTGCAATTTCTAGAAGGTGATGTAACCTACTTTTTTTTTACTCTTGTTGGCTACACTAGTTGTTCTACACTGGTAGTATCTGTCCAAGGGAGCCCTGATCTCGGATATAGATTCTGACGGATGAGCTCTCTCCTTCTTCCTCCACTTGGGCTTTCTTGTGTGGATGGCCAGCCCGTACCCTTTTGAAAGGCTCCAGATCTCTTTCAGTGGCTCTGCAGTATTCCTGATAGAACCAGCATAATGTTCTCTGTAAGCAGGAGAATCTGGAGAATATTATTCTCTCCAAGGAACTCTTCTTCAGTTTGGCTTTTTGATGGGCTGCCTCTCTCACGGTTGGTTGGAAACACCTTTGCCCAGAGTACGTCTTACCTGCTTTAAAGCAGGGAATTCTAGAGCAAGGCTATATCTCTTGTGATGTATTTCATGGAATCTTATGATTTGAGCATATGAATGAAATCTCGTTCACGGGAGATGAAGATTTCATTTCCTATGGAGAGATTTCATAAGAATCAGAATGTCAGAGTTGGATTCCCAGAGATGGAAACCATCTGAGAACGGGGAGGGCCTTCAGGACAAGAAATCTCATCACTGGGAAACAATTAGGACAGAGAATGTCAGAG
Source organism: Antechinus flavipes (assembly GCF_016432865.1). Classification (NCBI taxonomy): domain Eukaryota; kingdom Metazoa; phylum Chordata; class Mammalia; order Dasyuromorphia; family Dasyuridae; genus Antechinus; species Antechinus flavipes. The sequence continues at coordinate 471,453,566 of NC_067401.1, read as the reverse complement.
ATGGAGAGCCTTTGGGTGCTTAGAACAGGGAATGTTAGCACTGGGAGGGACCTTAGAACAAGGAAGGTCATGGCTGGGAGGGACCTTAGAACAGAGGATGTTATTACCAGGAATGAGCTCAAAATAGACAATGTTAGATTGAAATGTCTCCCGATTGGATAGAAATGTCCGCCTTGGCCAAGATGTCGCTTAGGACGCTGATGCTGGGAACAGTCACTTAGTCACTCTCCTCTCCACAGTCACTGAGAGATCCCTTTCTGAAGGCAGGTTTTGGTGGGGACGGCGAGATCCCCGAGCATCCTCCCCACAGCAGAAGGAAGCAGAGCTGAGGAGGGAGGCCTTTGGGCTGGGACCCTTGGGATCCGGGTGTGGCCCGTCAGTGTCTACGGCTTCCTTCTATTATGCATCCAACTTCTTAGAGGTTTAAAAAAACCTTGTAGGTTCCTTCCCTGCTAAAAATAGTGCTTTGTTTGCAAGTCCCCGCAGCCCGGGAGCTTCCTTCCCACCTTCCCTCAGGAGGGCCGGGGCTCTGCCCTTGGCCCTGACACAGGAATTCCCGCCTCCGAGATGCTCCTTGCACGAAGATGGGAAGCAACACTTCCCCTGCCTTGGGTGTGTGTGAAGCCTGTATTTATATTTGGTTCCGTTTTAATTAATACAAAGCAATGAGCCTCTGGGTATCTTCTTTCCCCTCCACCTTATTTAGTGACAAGCTCTTTCTCTTCCTCCTTTCCTTTCCCATAGTGCTGTTCAAAAGATGCGGCTAAATCCCCAAATCCGTGCTTCCTCCCATCCTGGAATATCAGAGCTGAGAAAGCGCCTAGGCAGGAGCATGCTGAGAGCTGCTCAACGATTGGCTCTGATCACTGTTTAACAACTGACTGGCACTAAGAAATGTTTGGCAACTGGTTCCCCCCCCCAAATTAATAAATACAACTCATTTTTTAGGTTAAATCTGAATTATTAGCATCTTCTCCATAATTTTCCAAAGCCTAAACAATTAGCAAAACAAGAAATCGGGTTTTGATCTGTAGAATTTGCCAATTTCTCAGACAATTCTTATAGTAAAAATTTAACAATTGGCTTTCAGGCCATTCAAGCTGACTCCAGAACATTCCTGGAGTTATTATAGCATCTTTGCAATTTCTTGAAGGTGATATAACCTACTTTTTTTTTTACTCTTGTTGGCTACACTAGTTGTTTGCAAGTCCACGCAGCCCGGGAGCTGTTAGAACATCTAGTGTTCACTAGTCTGGTGAACCTGGTCTTTCCCATTGGGTGAACAGGAAGAGATCCCTCTTACCAAGGGTTGGACATCTGCTGTGGGGGAAGGGAGCAAGAGGAGAACAGAAATCCCTTCCTCCCTCCCCTCTCTCTTGCTAACACATGCATGTTAGAACATCTAGTGTTAGCTTGGAAAGAGTGCTTAGAACTCAGAAGGTCAGAACTGGAAAGAGACTTAGACCACATAATGTTAGATTGGGAAAGGAACCTTAGAACATAGAAAGACCACCCTGATCTGGCAGCCTTCCCACTTCCAGAAAAATCACTGCTTCTTTGACCCCTTCTTTTGAGTGGTCAACTTCTCCTGCCCTCTCCATCTTAAGACCTACAATGTCCACTTCCTTCTGAGCTCAGTTCCTGACTTTCCCCTGAGTGGTTACCCTTTCTCTCACCACCTTTCTTCAGTTTCCTTTTATGTGTTGTCTTTCTCCATTAAAATATAAGCTTTTTGAAGTAGGGAATTTGTTTTTTAGTTTGTATTTGTATTCCTAGCACTTAGCACACAGTCCCTGGCCCATGGAAAATGCTTGTTAACTCATTGACCAAATGTCAGAGCCTGAAAGCCTTAGAACCCAGAATGTAAGACTGCAAAACTTTATGAAGGGATATTAGAATATAAGAATCTGTAGCACAGAATATAAAATCTTAGAGCTGAAGGAACCTTAGAACCCAGAATGTGAGACTGCAGAACCTTATGAAGGGATATTAGAATATAAGAATCTGTAGCACAGAATATAAAATCTTAGAGCTGAAGGAACCTTAGAACCCAGAATGTGAGACTGCAGAACCTTATGAAGGGATATTAGAATATAAGAATCTGTAGCACAGAATATAAAATCTTAGAGCTGAAGGAACCTTAGAACCCAGAATGTGAGACTGCAGAACCTTATGAAGGGATATTAGAATATAAGAATCTATAGCACAGAATGTAAAATCTTAGGGCTGAAGGAACCTTAGAACCCAGAATGTGAGACTGCAGAACCTTATGAAGGGATATTAGAATATAAGAATCTGTAGCACAGAATATAAAATCTTAGAGCTGAAGGAACCTTAGAACCCAGAATGTGAGACTGCAGAACCTTATGAAGGGATATTAGAATATAAGAATCTGTAGCACAGAATATAAAATCTTAGAGCTGAAGGAACCTTAGAACCCAGAATGTGAGACTGCAGAACCTTATGAAGGGATATTAGAATATAAGAATCTGTAGCACAGAATATAAAATCTTAGAGCTGAAGAACCTTAGAACCCAGAATGTGAGACTGCAGAACCTTATGAAGGGATATTAGAATATAAGAATCTGTAGCACAGAATATAAAATCTTAGGGCTGAAGGAACCTTAGAACCCAGAATGTGAGACTGCAAAACTTTATGAAGGGATATTAGAATATAAGAATCTGTAGCACAGAATGTAAAATCTTAGGGCTGAAGGAACCTTAGAACCCAGAATGTGAGACTGCAAAACTTTATGAAGGGATATTAGAATATAAGAATCTGTAGCACAGAATATAAAATCTTAGAGCTGAAGGAACCTTAGAACCCAGAATGTGAGACTGCAAAACTTTATGAAGTGATATTAGAATATAAGAATCTGTAGCACAGAATGTAAAATCTTAGGGCTGAAAGAACCTTAGAACCCAGAATGTGAGACTGCAGAACCTTATGAAGGGATATTAGAATATAAGAATCTGTAGCACAGAATATAAAATCTTAGAGCTGAAGGAACCTTAGAACCCAGAATGTGAGACTGCAGAACCTTATGAAGGGATATTAGAATATAAGAATCTGTAGCACAGAATGTAGAATCTTAGAGCTGGAAAGAACCTCAGAACACATATTATTAGAAAAAGATGTTAGCTTTTAAAGGAATGTGAGAATATTGAGTGTTAGGAGACAGATGATAAAACATTAGAATTGTATTGGACCTTAGGGTTCCAGGACAACCAGCCCAAGCGATAGAGTCAGGATTTGAATCCAGGTCTCTTGGCTCCATTTGCAGCTTTTTTTCTCCTCTGGGTCTTGGTGTTATCCATCAATCCCCCCGTGTGCCCCTTCCTCCTCCCCTCTGGAAGCTGCATTATTATCTATCCCAGATGTTGCCTGAAGAGGAGAATGGCTGTTTTTCAAGGCTCCAATTCTCCCCGGCTGATTTATTGCTCAGCTTCGGTTGGAATAGTTACCTCGAATAACACTGATAAATGATAACTTGCTATTTCTGGGCCAGCTTAAGGTTGATGAAGATATCAAGGGGGAAAGTGGAACGGGTTAACTCTTTAGCCGCCGAGTCCCTGTGGCTCGGGGCTTCGTTTTCCTTCTGAAAATGCGGCCTTTAGACGAGCCGGGCCTCTGGCTCTGGGCACCAGGTAACGAAGCTGAGCATGGACGAAGAGTGTGGAGAGAAAGGGCGGCTGCTTTGGGGCAGGACACGCTGGCCTTTGGGGACTCGATAGCCGCCTCCTAAAGTGGTCCTTCCTTCTGCCTTCCCTTTCCCTTCTGAGGGCGCCCCCAATCTTCTAGTCACCCAAGAGCCAAGGGAGACATTTTCACATCTTCATTTTCTTCTGCCTTCCGTCCTCCCTCATTATGGAGCAAGTGAGAGGGGAGGGAGGAAGGGATTTCTGTTCTCCTCTCGCTCCCTTCCCCCACAGCAGATGCCCAGGCCCTTGGTAAGAGGGATCTCTTGCTGCTCACCCAATGGGAGAGACCAGGACTCTCGGAGTTTCCCACACAAGCCTAGAGCAGAGACGTGTGCGAGGGGCCATTCGGTCCCAGAGGGAGATCCCACCTTGGGAAGCCGTCTCTTGGTAAGGTCAGATTCACCTTCTTGTCTGTGGGGGGAACCTGTGGTGGGTCCCAAAGGCACCGATGATCTCGCCCAGGTTGTTGTCTGTCTTCAGCCATGCCCCCAAATGGCGAGGACTATTCTTTTGAGCGAATTGGATTTAAGGCAGGACTGGGCAAAATCTCCAAGCTCACTTTTTCCTGCAGAGTGATGGGCTTCAGGGGCGAGACACAGATCAGGACGGTTGGCGATGGCCTCGGATGCAGGAGGGACCTTGACCTTTTTAAGCTCAGGTCTCAGTTTGTTTGAGGTAATACCCGTTCAGGTAATGGTTGAGCTAAAAGAGGTCCTCATTTGCCTTCACAAAAGAATCATTCCTCTGACTGTCTGTGACCCTGTGAGTAAGAATGTCGTCCAAAATGTCAACTATGGCCCTGATAACAAGCCCAACCAAGCCCAGTTCTTTGGGAGGGCAGAGAGTGCGTACGGAGGGCTATTGTGACTCTCTGGTCATGGCCTCCTTTGGGCCCCTTTGTCTTTTACATTTAAGGGTCTTCCATATCCAATATCCACATTGACCCTGGCGTTATATCCTTACACACGTATATAGACTCCCTTCCCACAAACGGGGAAAACAGTTATCATTTAACAAGGGGACACTAAGACCATTGATTCTTGTCCCTCTGGGACCAAGCAGAATAATCCTCCACATGGCTCCTTTTCAAAGTCCTTATCACAGTCCCCCAGAATCTCCCATCCTCCGGGTTAAACATCCTCAGGCCCGTGAGCCAGTCAGTCCTCATATACCACGGACTCGAGGCTTTCATCACTTCCTCCGGATATTTTCCAGCTTACTAGTGGCCTTTTGGAACGGCAGCCCCCATAACTAGGGGCAGACGACAAGGCTACTCCACTCTCTTTGGGCTGCTGGGAGGTTCAGGGCTATAGTGCTAGGTCTAGAGCTAAGAAAACTCATTTTTGCATGTTCAAATCTGACCACAGACACTTTCTTGCTGTGACCCCGTCTGCCTCAGTTTCCTCATCTGCAAAACGAGCCAGAGAAGGAAATGGCCAAGTGCTCTAGTGTTTCAGCCAAGAAAGCCCCATGGACAGTACTGACCTATTGCACATGGTCCATAGGGTTGACCAACAACAATCTCCTTGTTCCTGGAGTGTGCATCTGTCAATGAATGTGGATTATAATGCTCCCATTAAGCATGCTTCTAAGGTCCTACTATGTGCCAGGCACCGTGTAAGTGCTGGAGATAGAAAGAAACACAATCCCTGTCCCCAGGGAGCTCCCGTCCTAAAGGGGGAGATTTCAGCCACAAAGAGAGCACCCATTCACTAACCACGCTTCTCCCATCCTGCCCTGGAAAGCTGATTTGGACCCAAGTATAAAACTTGACATTTATTCCTCACGTAAAGCAGAGCCTGTATTGATGGATAGTTAGGGAAGGCGGGATAAATTAATTCAATCTCTGGGGACAAAGGAGATGGGATACAAGCTGGGAAGAAATGGTAAAGCAGAAGCCAGACTGGGTTTGATACAAGACAGTCACTGAAGGGCTCAGCTCTAAGGAGCAAAGGTGAGCTGGATACCTGACTATAGGAGCAGGGATTTGGCTGTTGAATCTTCAGGTCCCATTTAGGGTTTTCTTGGCAAAGAGACTACAGTGATTTGCTGCTTCCTTCTCCAGTTCATTTTACAGATGGGGAAACTGAGGCAAAGAGAGTGAAGTGAATTCCCCAAGTTCACACAGCTAGCAATTGTCTGAGGCTGGATTCGAATTCAAACCTAACTGATTCTCGGCCTAGCATTCTATCCACTGCACCAACTAACCGTCCCTTGAAGTTCAGGCTGGGAGAGCCATCCCATATGGGGAAGAAAAATATAAGGAATATGGGGAAAACGAGCTTTTGTCTGACTCAGCCTGACTGAGGTGTGCTGTGTTTAAACAACTGGCTTAATAATAATAATATATATTATAATAAATGTATATAATATTAATAGCGATATAGTTTGTCAACATTTCTCCATCATTTTCTGGCTGTCTAGATAATAATAAATAATATTATTAATAAATCAAACTGGGATGTGAAACATTTGCTGATTTCCAGTGTAGAAATCTCACATTGAAAAATTGAACAATGAACCCACTTGCTTCTCTCTTGTGAGGCCCAAGAGGGACAATGGTGTGAAAGCCCTTTGGAAATGACCGAGCACCCCGGGGGGAATCATTATTATTATAGTAAAAGCTCAGCAAAGACTCTGGGTGTGAATGTAATTGTGGACTCCCTTAGCCGTGCCAGGCTATTTAGAGGCGACTTCCTCCCGAGCTTTGTCATTCTTGGTGTGAATCCGGAAGCCCTACCGAAATAGCCGAGGAAGTCCAGGGAAACAGGATGACATCCGGCTGACAGTCCTGCAGAAAGAGCAGTGGGGCAGGGAGGATCCGGGAGCTGGGGGAGGCCCGAATCCTCCCAGCCCGTCCCTCGCGGGGCCCTGGGGCCTTGCCCGCTCCGGGAGACCTGGAGCCCGTTGGGGGACAGAGGGTTTGGCTGGCAGATGCTGGCGGTGGTGGGAGATGCCATCCCGGTGCTCCCCGAAGCCCACGGTTCTGTGGGAATGTGCGTCCAGAGGCTGGGGGTGAGGGAACTCCCGAGTCCTCCAGATGGAGAGAGGCGACTTCTGTTGCCAAGGTTTCCAACAACGTTTGCTTCAGTTCAATAAATTTTTACTGAGGCTCTGCAGTGGTCACTATGGGGGCATTAAGAGAAGGAGATTGCACGTAAAATGTCAGAGTTGGAAGGGACCCTAGAACACAGAATTTCTGAGTGGTGTGGATCCTAGAACAGAGAACATGACGTCTGGGAGGGATCTTGGGACATGGAATATCACAGCTTGGAGGGACCTTAGAACAAACTTCTCTCTCTCTCTCTCTCTCTCTCTCTCTCTCTCTCTCTCTCTCTCTCTCTCTCTCTCCTTTCTCTCTGTCTCTCTGTTTTTTCTGTTTTTCTCTCTCTCTTTCTGTCTGTCTTTCTTTCCTTTCTCTCCTTTTTCTCTGTCTCTTTGTTTCTTTCTTTCTGTCTCTTTCTCTGCCTCTCTGTGTCTTTCTTTCTCTGTCTGTCTCCCTGTGTCTCTGTCTCTGTTTTTCTGTCTTTGTCTCTGTGTCTCTCTCTGAATCTCTCTCTTTCTTAAATCATATCATACCACATATATACTACACTGTGCTGTGTTATGCTCTATTATATTTATCCTATTACGTTAAGGGCACTAAGCTGCAGAGTGCATGGAGCACCAGACCGGAAATCAGGAAGGTTGATCTTCCTGAACTCACATCTGCCCTCAGACACTTTCCAGCTGTGGGACCTGGGCAAGTAACTGAGCCTTCTTTGCCTCAGTTTCTTCATCTGTTAAATGAACCGGAGAAGGAAATAGCAAAGCTCTGCAGGATCGTTGCCAAGAAAACCCCAAATGGGGTCGTGAAGAGTTGGATATGATTGAACAAAACCAGGATGTTATGTTATATTATCTATGTGACTCTGCTTTAAGCTCCCTCCTACTTAGATGTTCTATGTTCTATATACACATATGTGCACAAACACACATAATGAGACAGAGAGATTCAGAGACAGACAGAGAGAGATTGGGATTATATTGGGGAGAAAGCCTTGAATACCCAGCTAAGATTTTTGGGACACCCTGAAACAAACAATAGAAACACACACACGTATAACACATATGCACACAGCAATATAAGCACACAAACACACAAAAGTATAAGGCCTAGAAATACTAAATACAGACACACACCTATATAATGCCTATATAAATATAACATGTAAACACAATACACGCATGCATAACACATAGAAATATAACACAACACAACACATACATACACATAAATATAAACACACATAGAAACACAAAATATGCATGTATACATATGTAGCACATGCACACACAACATGAAAACGCACACAAAATGTATCATACATAGAAATATACATATACACATGTATATATAATGCAAACATACACATAAATATAAATAAACATGTACATATACAAATAACACATAGAAACACATAAAATGCATTTACACATAACACCTATGAGCACACACCGATAAAAACACATATATGTGAATAACACACAAAACACAATGCATGTACACATACAACACATGTATACATACCAATGTGAAAATACATATATACAAAATGTATCATACATAGAGATACACACACAACACATGTACACGTGATACATAGAAACACATGTGCACATGCATGTAAATGTACACATGGGATACATCATGTATGTGTATGTAAGTATCTATGGGAGTTTTCTGCCTCCAAGTCTGGGACGCTTTATTTCACTTCCTAAGCTCCGTCTTTATGTTCGAATCCTAGAACTTGAGCCGGAAGAGACTTTCTTGGTCTCCTAGTCCATTCCATACTGAGTAAAGGGTCCTGCCATCCACTGCCCACGAAGCGCTCGTCCTTCCTTTGCTTGAAGGCTTTTCTCTCCCTCGTGTCGTGAAGACCCCAGGATGAGATTTCCTCTTGATTTAGGTTCCGGCCTTTCTGTCTTGCCGTGAAGGAGGAGTGAAGGAGATCATCGGTTCTATTGTGTTGGGGAAGCCCTTTAAGACAATTTCTTCCTCTGGAAAGACCAGGCTATTTGGGGGTCATGCAGAGCCCCCGCAGTGTGGAACAAGAGCACGGGTCCCTAGATCTGAATTTTACTTCTCCCGACAGTAACTCATCTTGTTTGGGCTTCGGTTTCCTCATTTTTCAAACAGAAACGATAAGAAGATCATGGTTTATTGGGGCTGGGAGGAGCCTCAGAGTCCAAATGGTTTTACCCATTTCTGAACAAACTCCCCCTCCCCTCATCTGGTAAATGAAAAAACAGTCTTTGCTTGAAGACCTTGGAGAGGGGAGTCCATCCTCTCTTGGGGTGGCTCAGGCTCTCGTTATTGGGGAGCCCCTAAATCTGCCTCTTGATGGACCTACCCCAAGGCTCCTGGGGACCAGGTAGAGAAAATCTATCATCTGTTCCACCTGACAGGCCTGCAGATACTTTAATAGGGGTCCTCAAACTATGGCCCGCGGGCCAGATGCGGCAGCTGAGGATGTGTATCCCCCTCCCCCAGGGCTATGAAGTTTCTTTATTTAAAGGCCCACAGAACAAAGGTTTTGTTTTTACTCTAGTCCAGCCCTCCAACAGTCCGAGGGACAGTGAACTGGCCCCCTATTAAAAAGTTTGAGGACCCCTGCTAAGAGAACACTGTCCCTCTAAGCCTTCTCTTGTCCAGGCTGAAACCCCCTCCTTCCCTTCAGTATATCTTTATATCTGTCTGGCTTTATCCATACAACGATTGAGAGTTGTATTCTAAAAGCCCTAAAGTCTTATTTTTAGGCACGCTATTACTTAGCAGGGTAATGTGAATATAAATATGTTTAATTTAATTAAAAAATAAATAAACAAAACTATAAGGAGAGCAGCTCCTTATCCTCATCACTAGAGGGCCAGTCAGGCCCTGGGGTCAGGCAGATTCAACTTCATGAGTTCAAATCCACCCTCAGACACTCACGGACAGTGTCACTCTGGGCAAGCCCTGTTTTCCTCAGTTTTTGCATCTGTATGAGACGGAGAAGGAAATGGCCAATCACTCCAATATTTTTGCCAAGAAAATGGGCAGATTACGAGCAGATGGAACTGCAGAACAACCTGCACAAATAAATCTGAGGAGATCTCCCCAAGCCCAGCTTACAGCCCACCCCTTGGATTCCTCCTTTGAGAACTGCTGAGGTTCTGGACTCTGGGAGTTTGGGGGTCTTCCTTTTTCCATGATGCAGATCACTGCCCAGGTCATCTGGAGGGCCAGAATTGGGGGGTTCTAGGCCAGCGCCATGGTGGACCGTTCTGGGGGTGAATTTTCTCTACAGATAGTCTGAGAATTCTGAAGTTGGAGAACGTTGATGGATTTGAAATCTGAGCTTACACACAGTAGGCAGCTCGCTGGGGGGGTCCCAGAAAGCGGGGGGCAGACAGAGACAGGATTACAAGCCGGGCTCCCTCGCTGTGACCCCATCCTGGTCTTTATCACACTCTTATCGCTGATGTTCATGCCCATTTCCCATCTCCCTCCAGCCAGGCTGCTGCTCTTGGACTGCGCCTTCATCATTCTGCTAACCCCTCTCCTCGGGGCCCCTGGCTCCAAACACGGGGCTTTGGGGGGTTCCAGGGCTCCTTAAAGTTCGGTCCATTCATTCCTGGTGGTGTGTCTGACGGCCACTAGAGGGTGACATAGACTCACCCACCTAGCCTAGGGCCCGAGGGCTGGAGCGAGCTGGGCCAGAGCCGGTTTCCACTGGAATGTCCGAGCTGGAAGGAGGGGGGAGCTCCCAGCCCCTGAGACTGCTGTGGAGGAAACTGGGGTTCAGGGGGCCGCTGGGACAAAGCCCTTAGAAGTCATCTTGTTCAGCCTCCATGACCCCATTTAAGGTTTTCATGACAAGAGATTTAGGAGAGAGTCGCCGTTTCCTTCTCCAGCTCATTTTCCAGATGAGGAAACTGGGGTGAACAGAGTGATGTGACCTGCCCAGATCTGAACTCAGGAAGATGAGCTTTCCTGACTCCATCCCTCTCCTTCCATCCATTGTGTCGCCTCTTAGAGGTCATAGGATCATAGATTTTTTAGTCAGTCAATAAGCATTTGTGAAGTACCTCCCATATGCTGGCTATTGCATTGAATGTTGGGGACCCACAAAAAAGAAAAACCCTGTCCCTGTCCCTCAAGGGTGAAAGGTCTATTGGAGGGAGACAACGTGCAAAGATATACAAGCAAGATATAGTCAGCATAAATTGGAGATAATCAATCAAGAGGAGTCAGGAAGGACTTCTTGGAGATTTCTCTCACTGGAATAAGAAGGCAACAGTCTCCTAATTGGATACTTTGCTTCTAATGGCTTTCCATTCCTATCCATGATCCACTCAACTGTCAAGTGATCTTCCTGTAGAATGCTACTCACATACTCAAGAAATCCCAATGGCTCCCTATTACCTCTGATGCTTGGGTCACATGGATCTTCTTGTGTTTGGTTTTAAAGCCCTTCACGATGGAGCCCCTTTGCAGTCCTCTTCCATGTTCATTCCTGCCAGGAATTCTGTAATCTCCCTATGCTGCCCAATTCACCATTTCTCAAAGATAATATTCCCTCCCTTTGCTCTGCTTTTTTCCTTCTGCCTCTTAGAGACTTCCTGAGGCTCAGCCCATGTGTCCCCTCTTCTAGGAGGCCTTTCCTCACTCCAGCTCCTTACGCTTCCTGTTCCGAGGCTACCTTTCATCTGTTCTGTGTTGATCTGGTAGGGGTTGGTTTGCAGGGCATCCCTTCCACAGGCTGGGAGCTTCCTGAAGGCAGGGGCTACTTTTGCCTTTCTTGGAATCTCCAGCATTTGGCACACAATAGGTGCTTCATAAATGCTCATGTCTTGATCCAAAGCCCTTTGCCTGGCACTGCATTTCATGTGTGACACTGTATAATCAGGGGAAAAACTATAAAATTAGACTCCAAAGGACAGGTGGGAATGCATTAGATGGTTTCGAATGTCAGGCAGAAGAGTCTGAATTTTATTTGGGAGGTAATAGGAGCCTAGAAACGAGGTCATAAATCAGGAGAGTTTCTCGGGTTTAGCTCAAAGAAGAGAAAGTTTGTCAGCTTCAGAAAGCAGAACCACAGGTTAGGAGCTTTAAACCTTAAGCCCATCATCCAAGCTACAGCACGGCCTGGCTTAAAGGCTCATCAGCATGTAGACCTTGGAAGACTTTTTCCAGTCACGACTCACTAGATCCTACCCGGGATGCTCCCATGGAAAGAATTGGGCTGGTATCTGCTTCAGCAGCATTTGTTTCCCAGCTCTGCTACAAACTTAATGGATGACCTTGAACGGATCCCCTTGGTTTCCCAGACCTCCTTTTCCTCATCAGCGAAATGAAGGAGTTGGACTAGGAAGAAAAGATCTTTACCTTGTAGGCAAGCAGCAGCCTGTTGAAATCCAGGGACTCCTCTGATTTATACTTGCAAATACATCAAATAAAATATACAGGATTACAAAGAAAACCAATTATACTGAAATAAGTGAACAAAATATTAAAAAAGCCCAACAAGTTCCTGGTTAAGAAATCCAGGTTAGGAACTATTTTGTGGTGAAGTAGGAGATGAGGTCGCAAGGAGGAGGAGGGAGATGGTGTTGGAAGCTTGAAGAAAGAAGGGAAAGTTTGGCAGTTTTGTTGAGTGGGATAGGGAACCAATAAGGGAGAAGTGGTTGGATGACTTTTCTGTAAGGGCCCACTTGAGATGGACTCATATAGCCTGAATGGGCAATGGACCCAGTCAGCACAATTTTATGATTTCTCTAGTTCTATTCAGCAGTACGTAAGTAGGATTAAAGCAGGTGGATTGTGGGAAAGATCCAGGCAATAGATCCTGCTATTAATGAAACAAATCAGGTTATTATTATTATTGTTATTATTTTATAGGTTGTTTGAAATACTCTCAGTATAAGACTGAGGGGGACCTCGAGCCCCGGAGCCCACCAATCTAGCAGTTTCTTCCCCAATACCTGCCGCTTGTCCCAAAGCCAGTCTGACTTCTACCTGAGTTTACTTTTCCATTTTTGAAGTCTGGGGAATTCCTTGCCACTCTGTCCTAAGGGCCCGGGGTCTTCCCATATGCCTTCTATATGTGATGTTTTTCCTGATTAGAATGGGAACTCCCTGAAAGCAGGAATGGTTTCACTTTGCTATTGTGCTCCCTTGTACGTGGAAGTGTTTACATAGTAATAAGAGTTTAATAAAAACTTTTTCTATTCAGTTGTCACTTATTCAGTCATCTAACCACCCATTCTAAATTATATATATGTAAATATATAATGTAATATAATAACAAAAATAACAATAAATAATATAAAATATAATAAATGTAACAAAATGTAATTAATAAATAAATAACATATAATAATATATATTATGTAATGTTATACATAATATATAATATATAACATAATAACATAAACACATTTCTTGCACCACAGGAATCCAGAATATCATAGCAAGTTCTTTCTTGTTTTCTTTTGTTTTTCAGTTAGTATTTCATTTTCTCCCAATTATATGTGGAACAATTTTTAGCAGTTGTTTTTATATTGTAAGTTCTTGGTAAATACAGTGTCTCTGAGTTAGAAGAGACCTCTAAGGACATCTACTCTTGCTACCTTACACAGAAATCCCAGTGGTATCTCCTTCCAAAGTAGAAAGCCAACATCTGCTTGAATACCTGTAGTGATGGACAGATCACTATAAGTAAAAGCAATATATTTCCTTGTTGTTTGACTCTGTATATTAGCAAATTCTTTATTGTATCCAGCTGAAATCTACCTCCATGGAGGTGGAGGGAAGGAAGGGAAAAACTGGAACAGAAGTGAGTGCAAGGGACAATGTTGAAAAATTACCCAGGAATATGTTCTCTCAATAAAAAAGAAATTAAAAAAAATTAAAAAAAGAAATTATTAAAAAAAATAAAAAAACAGAAATCTACCTCCATGAATTTTTTTCTACCATTGTTCCAAAACACTGCCGTCTGGGGTCAAGCAGGACAAACTGTTCCTTTTTCTGAAATATTTGTTGAATGAATGAACGTAGGATGACTGGTCACTTTCTGAGCCCCCTTATAGTGCTGAGTCTATGTGAGTCATCTGACTCGGAGGTCTTGTTTCCCAGAAAGCACCAACTTTTCCAGGGTTCAGCTGCTCGAGTATTCCAGTAATGGGGAAGGAAGCCTCCTTCATACTCCAGCTGTTCCCAGTCCAGTAGCATGCTCTTTGAGACCCACTCGTCTTTGGTGAAGACTTTCACTTGGTTTTCTTGTCTGACATTAATAAGCGTTTAAGGCAAGACACGACCCCAGAGGCAGGGGCAACCCACTCCCAAGGGGAAAAACCCAACATGTCATCTAAGATAATGGTAATTCAATTGACCCGGAGCCAGGTCTGAACTAAATTAACATGATTTTCAGTGGTTGATATCAACGCTCAGAATCAGACTTGACCTTGAGGGGTCATCTGGATCATCCTCCTACCTCCTGGCAGGACCACCTGGGAACTACTGTTTTACAACAGGGGAAAGAATCGAGTTTTCATTTGCAGACCTCCAGAGAAGGATGGCTCTCTCTCCCCCCCAGCCAGCCCCTAACTCCCACAAACAGCTATTCCAGGGCTTGGCAACCTTCGGGATTAGCAAACTCGAAAGCCTTTCTATTTAACAACATTTATTAAATTGGTACGAGAAGTTTAGATTCCCCATATCAGGAACAAAAGCACCAAATTTCCTGCATCCCAGGACTCCAGAATATCCTAGAAGGTTCTTTTTTTGTTTTCTTTTGTTTTCCATTTAGTAGCTGAGAAGGAGATAGAGGCGATTTAAGTAGTGATTAAGCACGACTGGAGTGGGAAATGGGGAACGGGGAGGAAGCAAAATCCCCAAGTTCTTCTGGGAGTTGTAGGAAATTAGGATTGAGCAATAAAGAGGGAAAGAGGGAAAACCTGAAAGGGAAAGGGAAAGCTCTGGAGCGGAAGAGCAAGGTATAGGAAGCATCAAAAAAAAAAAAAAATCAATAGGACACAATAACTGAAAAATCATGGAGACAATGGGCAGCCAGTGGAGAGGGAGCTGGGCTTGGAGTCAGGATGTCTCGCATTCAGATCCAGCTTCAGAAACTTCCTAGCTGGGTGGCCCTGGGCACTGGAGGAGGATGGCAAACCACGCCAGTATCTTTGCCAAGCAAACCTCATTTACGGGCCCACGCGGTCGTGAAGAGCCTGACATGCTGAAATGACTGAACAACAAATGGGGATAAAGGAAGGGATTAATGGGAAGGAGAAGTCTTGAAAGCAGCAGAGATTGATGGAAAGATCCTACATTTGGGGTCAAAGACGTGGGGATGAATTCTGGCTCTGATCCACTGCCTGCATGGCCCTGGGCGAGTCTCCCAGCTCCCATATTCTCAGGTTCCTCTTTTGTAAAATAAATTGGTGAGACAAGGTGGTCTCTGAGGTCCCTAGACCCATGATCCCCGAGTCAGCATAGATCTGTGATCCCATGATCCTAGTGAAAGGGCAAAGGGGAGGAGGAGCAGGAATCTCAAACGGAAGGGACGGCAGTGTCTGACGATATTCCCACCTGTATTATAGCTGAGAAATGGACATCCAGAGGCTGCTAGAAGACCTTCGGTGGAAGGAAACTCACCATCAGCCAGCAGGAAGTCGGCGGTTTTTTTCTTCTGATATCAAGCCCCAATTTGCCCCCACAGCATTGAAGCTTTCCCTCTTTGCTTCTGGTTCTCTCCTTTGAGGTTCTCCTAGAAGAAGTGATTTAATTTCTCTCAGACTCAGTTTCATCATCTGTAAAATGGGAATAACAATAGCACACAACTCACAGGGTTATTGTGAGGCTCAAGTTAGGTAAGCTATGTATAGAGCTTTAGAAATCTCATAGATGGTTCAGTCATTTTAGTCCTGTCCGACTCTTTGTGGCCCCACTTATGAACCCATTTGGGGTTTTCTTAGCAGAAATCTGTTTGCTATTTCCTTTTCCAACTCATTCTACAGATAAGGAAACTGAGGCAAACAGGGTGAAATGACTCGCCCAGTCTCACACAGCAGGCAATTATGGCAGGTTCTTAAGAGAGACCTAGGAAGCGTCCTTGTATCACTTTTTCTGACTACCTTGTGAGAGGCTGCCACAAAATAAGGCTTCACCTAATATAACAGGCACTTCCCAAATGGTTGTTGTCCAGCTGACTAACTGACTGGGGATAGCTTTGGGACCGGTGTGTGGTCTTGAGCTTTCCATTTCCTTGGGTGCAGCCCTTCTGAACTTGCCTTCATGTCATTGTGGGGGGCAGTATTCCCTTTCCCTGATGTGAGGCTAAGAAAAATAGATAAATATTTAACAACCGACTTTCCAAAAAAAGTATGCAGAACACATTTCTAAGTTTAATTTGCCTGATTAATGTTTTTTCTATCTTTTAAAGAAATCTAGACAATTAGCCAAACAATCAAACCTAATTTGTTGTGTTGGCTGATTTTATAGGTGTAATTAATTGCTCACTGAAATTTAACTACCGGCTCTTGAGAGTTGGTGAAAGTGGCTCCAGTTATTAGAGCCTATCTACCCTTTGCAAAAGTCCTGCCAAAGAAAAGTCTGAGCTCTGTCACTGGAGGTAGCCATAGTCAGGCTCGGAAAAGGAGGAGTGTGTGTCCTGTCACCCTCACGGGGCACATCTTGGCGATTCTGTGATGTGAGTATTCCTGGGGGGATATTCCAAGAAGCTGGACTGGAAGCCATCACTGAGGCAAGCCTGGGACTCGGGTCTAGGGACAGGACAGCCAGTAAGAGTGATGGGAAGACTTGGGAGTTGGAGTCTTCAGAGGTAAACAGTGAAGTAGCTAAAGGATCTTCAAGAATCAAAGATGGAGGAGTGGTCTCGGGCTGACAAGAAGCAGCTGGAGGAGAGGGGGAGGAAACCAGCTAATAGAGTGAGAGAGAAGAGGCTGTAGGGTCTAGGGTTTATAATAATAATTGCTGACATTTGTGTAGCTCTTTCACATCTCTTATCTGGATAGAAAACGCCATTTGCCTGCTCATACGTTTCAGAACTGGGACTGGGACTCTAGTTTTCCTTTCTCTGGAAAGTGCTCATTCTTTTTCTCTCAGCCTTTAAGGGGGCCGTCTCTTTCCTCCTTTTTATGGAGATCAGGGCCACACTTTTCTTTCCGGCGCTTCTCCCATTCTCCCAGATATTCCAATGGTCACTGATGAAGTTAGCTCACTAGTCACAAAAATCAGTCCTTTCAGAGTATTTGCCGGCCTAGGAGCGTGATTCAGGGTGTATTAACAGGGGGACGCGTCCGGGGGCTAATCTCTAGGTAATTTGTGGGTATATCTCTGACCTTTGGGTTCGGGTCCCTGAAAAGGGACCCAATATGTGTATATTCCCCTGTTATGGAGCATGGGGATTGTGGCCATTTGCTTTAGGTTGAGCATTCTTAGTCTTAATTCTAGCATTTTGGGAATTGATGATGAAACCCCGTTTGAGGCTATTTGACTGTGTGATTTCCTTCTTGAGGAGCTAGTAACTGTGTCTCTGTTCTTGCTTATCCAGGGCTGGATCTAGGCACTGTGTGGGAAGCCATATTAGTCCTCTAGCTGGATGGTGGATGAGGGGAACCCAGTCTGTAGAGGAGTGATCCAATGCACAAAAACCTGCCCAGAGACTTACATCTTCTCCTCTGGGTCTGTGCTCAGAAAGGGAGAAAAATGCAGCAAAGTTCAAATCTTTGATGAAGATTTCCTTTTGCAGTCTAAGCCCAAAGGGTGGCTTCTTCCCATGAGTCTCTGAGCCAATTGAATAACCCCAAGTGATCAGATAAAAATCAAAATCCAAACAAAGGCTCACCAGACTGCTAGCTCATTAAACTGATCGGGGAACTCTTTCAACTTCTTCCATCTGATGGGCAAAAGTTGAGCCTCCATTCGTTTTTGCATGGGAAAAGAAATACTGGAGTAGTTTTAGGGGAACGAATGATGCCGAATTTGGTCAGTGACTGGATTGGGAGATTATGTTAGAAGGGTCAGTGCCATAACAGCCAAAATAGGAGCCTTAGGGAGTGGATGGACTGATACAAAGAATGGCTTAGTGTAGAGTAAGACTGCCCCCCCAAATGGGAAGAATTAAGATGCACTGAGTTATTTCTCACTGGAACTTTTAAAGATGGAGGCAATTAGTATAGAGGATAAAATGAGGAAATGAGAATTAAGAAGACCTGGATTCAAATCGTGTCTCAGACAATTATTTGGGCTAGTAATTTTATTTGTTTCAGTTTTTCATTGGTGTAATGGAGATAGTTATAATGTCTAAAACCCTTATTTATAGTAAAGCTATGAGATAATAGAGGTAAATAACTTGAAAACATTAAAACACAGGTTATTCATTTTGATGGGTGGATTGTTGACCCCTTGAACTTCCTATAAAACCAATGACCCCTTTTCAGAATCCACTTTTTGAAAAAACTAAAATTAAATACCTAGGATTAGAATGGAAACCAGGCCTATTGAAAAGTCATGTCTGTCTTTGTCTCTTTCCATCCATATCTTGTTGTCTTTTTGATCCTTTGTTTATGAAAAGGACTAGTGACATCATGAGGGTAATACTATGGATGAATATGTATGTATCTATTTATTAACTCTTTCTATCTGTTTATCCATCATTTATCTATCTACTTATCTATCATCTATCTATCCATCTATATGTCACTCTCTCTCTCTTTCTCTATCTCTCACCCATACACATACATATACAAGTGCCCCAAAACCAAGTTGAGAAGTTCTGCCTTAAAGCATTATAGGATAATAAATTTTTATTATTTTATTAGTTGTTCATTATTTATATATAAGTATATATTTATATATTATTTATTTGTTATTATGAAAGCTTTTTATTTTCAAAACATATGCATAGATAATTTTCAACATTCATCCTGGCAAAACCTTGTGTACAAATTTTTTCCCTCCTTTCCCTCATTCCCTTCCCTAGAGGTGAGTAATCCAATATGTGATAAACTTGTACAACTCTCCTATACATATTTCCACAATTATGCTGCAAAAAAAATCAGGTCAAAAAGAAAAAAAAAATAAGAAAGAAAGCAAAATGCAAGCAAATGACAATAAAAAAGTGAAAATGCTATATTGTGGTCCACACTCAGTTCCCACAGTTTTCTCTCCGGCTACAGATGACTCTTTTCATCACAGAACCATTAGAACTGGCCTGAATCACCTTGCAGTCGAAGAGCCACGTCTATCAGAATTGATCACCGTATAATCTTGCTGTTGCCGTGTACAATGATCTCCTGGTTCTTATTCACTTTACTTAGCATCAGTTCCTGCAAGTCTCTCCAAGCCTCTCTGAAATCATGCTGCTGATTGTTTCTTATAGAACAATAATAGTCTATAATATTAATATACCATAACTTATTCAGCCATTCTCCAGCTGATGGGTAGCCACTCAATTCCAGTTTCTCATCACTGCAAAAAGAGCTGCGACAAACATTTCCCCTTTTTTATGATCTCTTTGGGATATAAGACAAGTAGAAACACTGCTGGGTCAAAGGATACGCACAGTTTCATAGTCCAAAAAGGGGCATAGTTCCAAATCACTCTCCAGAATGGTTGGATCAGCTCACAACTCCACCAACGATGTATTAGTGTCCCAGTTTTCCCACATTCCCTCTGACATTCATCATTATCTTTTCCTGTCATCTTAGCCAATCTGAGAGGTGTGTAGTAGTCCTTCAGAGTTGTCTTAATTTGCATTTCTCTGATCAATAGTGATTTAGAGCATTTTTTCATATGACTAGAAATAGTTTTAATTTCTTTATCTGAAAGCTGTCTGCTCATATCCTTTGACCATTTATCAACTGGAGAATGGCTTGAATTTTTTTTAAATTTGAGTCTCTCTATGTTTTAGAAATGAGGGTCTTTATCAGAACCCTTAGATGTAAACTTTCCCCCCAGTTTATTACTTCCCTTTTAATCTTATCAGCATTGGTTTTGTTTGTGCAAACCCTTTTTAATTTAATATAATCAAAATTAAGATAACAAATTTCAAAGCTGGAGAGTTTCTTAGCAACCATTGTGTCTGCCCCCTCTCATTTTACAAATTAGAAAACTGAAATATTAATTATTATTCTTTAATCACTCAATAAATATTTATTAAACATCTAACATGTAACAAGGAGGGAATTTATATTACAAAGATAAAAGCTGGACATTTTCTGACCTCAGTAAGCTTATATTCTACACAAAGCAAATATAAGGTAATTTTTTGGGGGAGGGAGATGTTAGTATCTGGGGGTAACTCATTCAGGAAGTCATGTTTCTACTTTGAGCTTTGAAGGAAACAAAGAGTTGCAAAAGGAGAAGCGACCCAAGACAGAGTGAGGTATGACAAGTAGCAGAGATTTTGGCTAGCCATGAGAATCCCTTCTAGCCTGGACATTTTCTATTCCTAAATTTTGATTAGACCAACAGATAATTCAGACAAAGGGCATTAGGAAAATTAGAAGAAGGAGTGTTCTTTTCTTTTTTAGAGGAATCTGGGAAGGTTTCACTCACCAAAATGGCACAGAGGAGTTCTATCTCTATCATTTCATTCTGGACCTTTGTTTCTCCACCTGTAAGATGAAGTGGTTCCAAATCCAAATCTTCCCAGATCAAAGGAACCATCTCTGGTCATCACCCTCCCATAAGTCTTGTCTTCTTTTATTAAAATATAACCAGCTGGGTGGTACAGTGGTTAGAGTCTTAGGGAATTACTAAGTTGTATGAACCTGAAAAACACTTTACCCCGTTTGCTCAGTTTCCTCATCTGTAAAATGAGCTGGAGAAGAAACAACAAAGCTCTCCAGTATCTTTGCCAAGAAAACCCCAAAAGGTTCAGGAAAAGTCAAACTCACAACTGAACAACAACAAGCTCCCAAAGATAAGGACTATTTTGCTTTTTTTATTTGTAGCCCAGGTTATGGTACGTGATAAGTGCTTAATAAATGCTTTTGCATTCACTTATTTATCGGCCATGGCTACATTCTTTATTCCTTTGTTGGTAGGTTAGTTCGTTTGTTTGCTCATTCATTCGACATGAAATGCAAAAAAAGGGAATAACATGAAATAAAGCTAGAAAAGGTAGATTGGAGACTTCACTATCACTGAGGAGTTTGTATTTGGGATCTAACCTGAGGTTACAGGGACCCCATGAAGCTAGAGGTTGGGAGGGGGGGTCTTCCACTCATCCCTGTGTGACCTTAGGCAAGTTGGCTCTGGCCCTGGTTGTTGCCTTGGCTGTAAAATAAGGCGCCTGAGCTAGAAGCCGCCTAAGGGCCCCTCCGGCTCTGAACTCCAGGGGCTTTGGCCCAAGCTGAATGTGGCCAGCCTCATGTCTAGGGCAAGTTCTCATGGGGGCTCATGGACTGCTGGGGGAGAGGAGGAGGACCGACCGTCATTAGCCTCCCCAATCTGAATCTAATTTACTGAACCCTAGCAAAGTTAGGAGATGGGAGGGCCAGCTCGGAGGGGAACGGGAGGGAGAATGGTTCTGAGGTTTGTGATTGGAATTCGATGGAAGATCAGCTGTTAGCCCAGAGGAGGTCCCAGTTTGCCTGGCCCAGTGGAATCACCAGAGGGCCTCCAGCCTATGGAAGGCCAGGACGTTCTCCGCTCTCCAATGATGAGGCATCCGTCCAAATGTACTCCATGTTGCTCTTGAAGCCCAAATCTATTCCAGATGTGGCGAGGGAGTTCTCTCATCTCCTCCCATCAAGTCGGAGCCAAGTCCTGGCGCTCAGGCTGGGCCCCATGACCTTCAGGTGTCCTGAAGCTAATGGGGGGGTCGGAAGCTGCTAAATGGTGTAGGGCCCCACTCCTCCCTTGCCTCTGCTGAACCTGAGTATCATTAAGGGGAAATCCCAGCTTCCCCTTCAGAGAGCCAGTGGTTAAGACTTCTTAGGGCTCCATGATTAGCTTCCTGAGGGCTCCTGGAAACAGGGCATGGTGAAGATTTAGACTTTCTGAAACCCCCTCCTGGTCTTCCTCTTACAGCAGCCCAGATTAATAGCCGGAAAGTACCCTCCAAGCAGTAGGTTGTCACCTTTCCTTGTATTCCCACACTTAGCATGGCACCTGGCAAATAGTAAGTGCTTAATAAATGCTTATAGATTTTTAGCGCTGGGAGGGACTGCAGAAAGCATCTAGTGCAAACCTTTCATTTTATGGTGAAATTAAAATCCAGAGATCTGGATTAGTTCAAAGTTATACGGTCAGTGAGCCAGGTCATTTGATGCTAAATCATAGCTCTTCCTACTGAGCCTCATTGCCTTTTCTATTCACCTCGAGCGATACCTTTAAGTCTGGGGCTCAGCTTTATACCTCAGGTTCTCCACGCTATTATGAGCAAAGCATATGATGAAGCCTCTTATTTAATCTAAACAAGAGGAGAGATGTAGACCAGCTATTAGTGTATCTGACTTGATTCAGAACCAGATGAATGGATAAACCCAAAGAGCAGTCATTAATAGTTCCATGAAGATGAACTGGTAAACGTTTTAAAAACAAGCTCTCAAAAAAATAAGTGTGCAAAACCCATTGTGGGTTATTATTTTCTCCATCACTTTTTAAAGACTAGACTTTCAACAGACCCATAAAGTTAAGTCTCGATTTGCGCATTACAAATACTCACACTGAAAAATTAACAATTGACTTGAGCTGGCTCTCTCACTCCTCTAGTTCCATGTCAACTTGGAAGGGGGTCTCTAGTGGAGGGTCCTAGAGAGCTTTGTTTGGTATTAAACTGTTGACTCTTTTTATTGGAATGAAAGTTTAATGACAAGCTTATCACATTGGTGGATGACAGAAATCCTAAAGATCTAGCTGGGTGACATGGTCAAGAATTATTAACTAATCAAGTGGCAAACTCTTGAATTAAGTACTACTATGTATTGTGGAAACAAGGACGCCAGTTTGGAAGCTGTTACAATAGTCCAAGAGAGAGTTAATGAGGGCCAAGACTAGAATGGTGATAATAGAAATAGAGGGGAAGAATGGAGGAGACATGGGGAAGAAAAAACAATGTGAAGTGGTGGCTAGTCAATATAATTTGGACAAACATTTGTCAAATCCCTATCATGTGTCAGACACTGTTGTAGGTTCTAGGTATACAGAACAAAACCAAAACCAGTTCCTGCACTCTAAGAGTTTCCATTTTTTGGGGGTGAGGAGATAAGCAACTTTTTCAGAAGTGAGTATGATATCATGGTTAAAAGTCAACTTGACTTTAAAGATGAAAACCACCAGACACAGATTTTTGGAGAGGTAATGATGGGAGTTAAGTTGAACTACAGATTGAGATTTTTAAATGCAAGTAAATCCTGTTACTTTAAGAGACCTATTAGTCCTTCTTATTTTGTGAATTAATGAATCAATGAAATGAATCAAAAAACCAAAACAATCAATAAGCATTTCTTAAGCACCTCAAAATTGCAGATGTTATTCTAAGTGGTTAGAGTAACAAAAACAAAAATAAAACAGTTCCTGATCTCAAGAAACTGATGTCATGGAGAAGACAAAAGGTTCATGTGAAGAAGTATATGTGAAATATATGCAGAATGTATGCAGATATATGCAAAATGAAAATATACAAAAATCTATGCAA
Source organism: Antechinus flavipes (assembly GCF_016432865.1). Lineage (NCBI taxonomy): Eukaryota > Metazoa > Chordata > Mammalia > Dasyuromorphia > Dasyuridae > Antechinus > Antechinus flavipes. Next base: position 471,430,167 of record NC_067401.1, on the reverse strand, counting down.
GGTAAAATTTCAATCAGATTGCTTCATTCTTTTACATTGTGTTGTCTTTTGTTTCCACATCACTTACATTTATCCCTGAATCCTTCCTTCTGTCCCTTCCAGAGAGCCATCCTTTATAATATAATATAATATAAAGAAAAAAAAAGAAAATGAAATAAAAACCTCAACAAAATCCATCAACACATTGGAAAAAATCTGTCAGTAAATGTAATATTCCACACTTGTGGTCCCCTACCTCTACAAAGGAACTGAGTTTTCTCAATTTGTTTGGGGGGCTAATTTGCTCTTTATGATTTTAAAATATTCTATTTTGATTGTTTTATTGTTATGGATTTTTTCCTCTGTTTACATTGTTGTAATTGTTAATGCATGTTGCTTGCCTGGTCCTGCTTACTTTCCTTTGTATTCAAGCAAATTATTCCATGTTTCTCCATACTCCTCCCTTTCATTATTTCCTAGAGAACAATCTTATATTACATTCATAATACATACATATATTACATATATACATACATCTGCAATTTTTTAAAGCTCTTCTCCAACCAGTGGATATCTACTTTGTTTCTGCTATCCCAAAAGTTCTGCTATGGATACTTTGATATATATGGAGTCTTCTGAAAACCAATCGATCTTCTTGGGGGTATATATTAACAAGGGAATCTCTCGGTCAAAGACTATAGAAATATTAATTCCCTGATTTGACAATTCCAAATTGCTTTCCAGAATGATTGTATCAAAGTACAACTGTATCAACAGTAAAACAGTGTGCCTGGTTTTCCCTAGCTCCTCCAATACTGTCCATTCCCACCTTTTGTCATCTTGGTGCATTCATTTCTCAGATAAAAATAGACACAGAGTTGTTTTTGCATTCTCTTATGTTAGTGATTTTGAGCATTCTTTCTGGGGTTGTTAATAGTTGGAAATTTTTCTTTTGAGAAGGATTGGTTCCTATTCTTTGACAATGAATTCATTGAGGAATGACTTTTGGTATTTTACTGGGTATCCCTAAAACCTTAGTTAAGTTATTAAGGCTTAAAATTGCACTAAGACTTTTGGTATACCCTCTATATTTCTCAAAACCTTGTCAGAGCTCTTGGATAAAAACATATGTTTCAAGGTGACTATTGTCTTTACCTTTCTCGTTGATTTTACGTAGATTGTTTCGTTTAAACAATGTTCTGGAAACCTGTCATATTGAAGGAGTGAGTTTTTAGTATAATGGGAGGAGGGGTGGAAAGGACAGGGGGCAATATTGAGAGGTGGTCTCTGGGCAGCCCAAGGACAATGATTGATTGGAAATTCAGTTATAGACTTGAAGGTGGAAGGTAACTCTAGAAAAAATGATTGGAAGATAGTAAAGATAATATTAAACATTTTCCAAATTTCTTTCTGTACCTCATGTTAGACAAGATTGTTTGGAGCATGATGGCACTTGGGAAGCTACTAAGCAACATTTGGATTTTCAGTCTTTTAATGGGGGGAATGGAATCTCTTATCTTTGATAAGTACAAGTACAAGTACTTGTAAGTACAAGTAAGATGGAAAAGCAGATGTACATAGGGGTCGTCAACAAAATGTAATTCAATCAGCTATTTCAGAGTCACAGAATTTTATATCTGGGCCAGACTTCAGAGATTATTCAGTCACACTAAAGATGCATCCTTTGTACAACAGATAGGGATAGTGGGTGTCCAGTCTTTGCCTAAAGACCTAGAGAGGTGGCGAAGGCTGTTGCTTCTTGAGATAATATTTCTACTTTTGGGTACTTTTACTTGTTAGAAAGTGATGTCATTCCTGACCACCAGCCCAAATTTGCTGCTTTGAAATTTCTACCCATTATCACTGCTTATAGATCAAGCCTGATCTTCCTCAATATGGTAGCCTCTCAATATCTCTGTTACATCTAGTCTTCTCTTCTCCAGTCTAAACAATGAATTTTGTTAATGGGCCTCATGTATGATGACCTCAAGGTCCAATCTGATTGCTCTCCTCTATACATTCTCCACTTTATTAAATGTTTCCTAAAACATGGCGCCAAGAACTAAACTAAATAATTTCTCAGATGTCTGACAAGTTTCCACAGCAATAAAACCATTGTTTCCCTAATCATGGACACTGGTCTTCCATTAGTGTGGCCAAAATTACACCAGTTATTTTGACTGCCATAGAATGCTGTTGAATCACATTGAGCCCATACAGCTTCATCTTTTCCAGAAGAAAAGCTAGAGTGACTTTGTCAAATGATTTACCAAAAGCCAGGTATCCCATCTCTACAGCATTCCTTTGAATTCTCAGTTTAGAAATCCTATTAAAAAATTATATTTGGGTTGAATGACTTGTTCATGATGAAGCCATGCTGATTTTGTGATCATTACTTCCTTTTCTAGATGTTTACTAAGAATCCCTTTGTTAATGAACTCCAGAATTTGTGAAGAATTTAAATTAAGTTCATTGGTTTATAATTTCCAGATTTAGTCCTCTTCCCTTCACTGAAAATCAAGTCTATTTGCCTTTCTCTAGTCCTGTGGCACCTCTCCTATTCTCTATAATCTCTCACTGGAATTTTTCTTTTTCCAAAAGAATTGGAAGATGCATTCTTCTTTTAAAAAAATAATATTTAAAAACTATTTTTCATATTGAAATTATGATGATTATCATTATTTCACATTTAAAAATTGTTACAAATTCTCTTTCTTCCTCCTAGCTCTCTTCAACCCACTGAGAAAAAGCAATATATCAATTATATATGTGAAATCATGCAAAATGTATTTCCATATTACATACATTCCATATCACAAGCAAGAAAATGAAAAAAATAATGATTCAATCTATACTCTGAATTTTTCAATTCTTTTCCTGGATATGGCTAATATTTTTCATCACGAGTCCTTTGAAATTGTCTTAAATCATTGTAATGATCAGAGTAGTTAAGTTTTTCACAGTTGATGTCATTACAGTATTGCTATTACTTGCACAATGATTTTCTGATTCTGCTTTTTTTCGTATAGATTGCATTAATTCACATAGATCTTCTAAGGTTTTTTTTTTTTTTTTGAAAGAATCCTGCTCATTATATCTCATAGTACTATAGTACTACACCACAATCAAATGTCTCAAATGTCAATCATTCCCAACTGATGAGCATTTTCACCAAAAAAGCTATTATAAATATTTTTGTATACACAGGTTTTTCCCCTTTTCTTTGAGTTCTTTGGGATACAGACCTAGTAGTGATATTGTTGGATCTGAGGATATGCATAGTTTTATAGCCCTTTGGATATACTTCCAAACTATTTTCTGGAATAGTTGGACCAATTTATAATTCCTTTAAGAGTTTATTAGTGTACTATTCCCTCATCCTTTCCAATATTTGTCATTTATGTGAGGTGTGAGGTGATCTCTCAGAGTTATTTTAATTTGCATTTCTCTAATAAATAGTAATCTAGAGCATTTTTTCATATGACTATAGAGAGCATTGATTTCTTCTTTTAAAGAATACTATTCATATTCTTTGACCATTTATCAAAGGGAATAGCTTTTATATTTTATAAATTTGATTCTACTTTCTACATATTTGAGAAATACTTTTATCAGAGAAACTTGCTAAAATTTTTTTGCTTATTGTACTTTTTAGCAGAATATAGTTTTTCTGATTATATCTTTTAATTAGGTCTATTTTTGCTTTTTCTTTGAGATCATGATTGCTACCTTTGTCTATTTTACTTTGGTTGAGCATGATCGAATCTGCTTCAGCCTCTTATTTTAATTCTGTCTGTCTATGTCTGTTTCAAGTGTACATCTTGTAAACAAAATATTGTTGAATTTTGATTTATATTTCATTTTGCTCTGTGCTTCCATTTTAAAGGTGAGCTCATCGCATTAACATTCACAGTTATGATTACTGTTCTCTCCATCCCATTTTCTTCTCTTTATCCTTCTTTCTCTCTCCTTTTTAAAATCCTGTCCCTTCTCTGAAGTTGATTTTGTTTCTTATCATGGCCTTTTCAATCCATCTTCTCTTATCAACCAACCCCACCCTCCCATCCTTCATACCTTTTATCCCCTTTCCCTCCTATTTCCCCATTGGGTGAGATAGATCTCTCTATCCAACAAAATGTGTACATACATTCTTCCCTCTTAGAACAAATTCTGATTTGGAAAGTGCAAGCATTGATTGCTTCCCTCCCTGTCCATTTTCCCATTTGTCTCTTGGCAATACTATCCCCCCAATAAAACTTTAAAAGTCTCTGTCTCCATCTCTCTCTATCTCTCTGTCTGTCTCTTGTTTCTCTCTGTCTCTTTCTCTGTGTCTGTGTCTGTCTGTCTCTGTTTCTGTCTTTCTGTCTCTGTCTCATTCTCACAAGCCTTAGCTCATTTTGGTCTTTTGACCTCCTTTTGGGTTTGTCTTGTTTTACTCATTCTCCATTATCCAGCTTTCTTTCTGGACATGTTTTTTAAAGTCTTGAGCTGGTTGGTAATTTTTCCTGTGCATCCTCCTTGATTTCTTTAGAAACACCACATTTCCTCCTTATCAGAATTGTTTCCATTTGTATCTTCAGAAATTCATCCTTGAGTGCTTCTATTCTTCCTGGGATAAATTGTTCTTGTGGACTTTTGGTCATAGGATCTGAACTGTCCATGCCACGCACCCATTGGAATATCTCTCAAAATCTGGGCTGCAAGTCAGATTTCTCCAGATTTTTTCTCTGCTGCAAATTCTATGGAGTGTCTGTTTTCCCCAAAGTTTTCATCATTTTTATTTCAGCAAGTTCTCTTTTTTTAAGGGGGAGAATTAGGTCCAGAATGCTGTTTTGCCTCATTGCTTCTTCCTCCTTTTGAAGGATGAAATTATCATTAAGGCAAGCCAAGAAATGATTATCTGCTCTGTTTTTGGCAGAAACACCACAGCAGATGTTTGGCTAATTGAATCCCCCCTCCCGACTTTGTCCATGCCAGGTTCAGGATCTGCTTTCTGAGCCCCTTATCTATTTCCTTTTTCTGTCCAGGTTGTCTGTAGCATGAATGCCAATGACAATATTGGTTCTGTTTTACCTTTGTTGATCTTTACTCAGATACTCTTCCATATGCTTCTCCCCAATTCCTGGATTTTGTCAGATGCTTAGTGATATTTGTCCTGTCCCGCCTCCATAAGCCTATCTTGATCCAATCATATGTCCCATCCTACCAACCACAGCTAACATTTACAAAGCACTTCAAGGTTTGCAAAGTGCTTTCCGGCTCATTTGATTCCACAATAAACCTCACTGTTACTATTTTTAGATTACAGATAAGGAAACTGAGGCTTTGAGTATTCAAGTGACTTGTACTAGCAATATAGTCAGAGACAGGCGTTGAAATCATGACTTCATTATTGACTCTCGCTACCTAACATACAACTAACTGTCTGCCAAGATCTAGTGGGCCAAATGTACTCATGTATTCAAATGACCAGGACATCTTGCTTGAGTAGGGGGAGTGCAGAGGTATTGGATAGCCCCAGTCAAATATCACCATTATTCAGTTGAGGAAACTAGGAGCCAGGAGGAAAGGTGCCTTGTCTAAAACTGCTTAGGTAGTAGGTGAGTCCTCTGGCTGCAGAATCTTTCCATTGTGTCATAAATCAAGTTCTGTTGTCCCCCGATAAGGATTTTGCACTGGTATTGACATCTCCCTATTTGTTGTGGCTATTGCTCAATAATTTCAATTGTGTCTGACTTTCTATGATCCTATTTAGGGTTTTCTTGGCAGAGAGACTGAAAGGGACCCCCATTTCCTTCTCCAGCTCATTTTACAGTTGAAGAAACTAGGGTTAAATGACTTGCTCCGAGTCACATAGCTGGGAAGTGTTTGAAGCCAGATTTGAACTAAGGTCAGAACCTATGCTCTAGCCACTAAACCAACTACACAAAGCACACTAGGTGGCAATTGGGTGCTTGTCCAGGATGTTTTGAGGGAAATTTATAAAACACCTTTTTTTGGTATTCATGTTGTGGTTTTACATTGGGGGATTCTTGTACAGATACATGTTGAATTAGACTTTGGTATCATGAGCTTCTTAAAATATTTTGGTAACAATATTTCAATAAATTTGACTACTTTTGTAACATTGTATATTTTATTTTATGTATTTGAAAACATAATTTGGAGAAGGATTTCTTGGGGCCCTGCAGATGGCTGGAGAAATCGAAGAACCCAAAAAGGTTAAAATTTTTTGCAACAGGAGGTCCCTGAGATCCCTTCTAGGTCCAGGAGCATGTGATTTGGTAATGGTGTGAATTTGGGGTGACAGACCAAGTAGATGTGCCAAAAAAAGAGAGAGACAGTGTGATGTACTGGAAAGAGAAGACTGGATTTGGAGTCAGACAAGGTGGGTGTTAATTCCAAGTCTGATCCCTGGATGATCTCATTCTTTTCTTTGTCCTCAGTTTACTCTTCCGTAAAATGGGGAGAGGGTTGGATCAGATGACCCCTTAGGACCCTTACAGTTCAACATGGATGATTTTATTGATCCCCAAGGACTGGGGCATTTGCAAAGCCTCCGAGTGACATGGCTGATTGGCTTTTCAATGGCTTGGAGAAACATCCTCCCCAATAGCCTTCCTCTCCCCTACCTTTGGGCTTCAGAGGCTTATAATTTAAAAAGCCCCTTTGACGCCAGCCATGCCCAGGAACTTCCTTTAGGGATAGAAATTGGGAGCCCCCATCAGCATTTAGAGCTTTGTTTCTTAATGAAGCCCTAATAAGGGTCTGGCCGTGCTGAGGTTAGCTGTTTTTTCACCCCTAGCTTCAACTAATAGCTTACACATGTTTGATTTTCCTCCCCCCTCCTCTGCTGGGTACAGCTGAGCTCCAGGCTTCTCCCCTCTGGAGAGCTCCTACCAGCCCCCTCCACTCCTCCCTTCCCTGGGTTGCTTTCTTCCAGTTCCTCATGGCTGAGGGGCCATTTTTCATCCTTAGAAAGTAGCATAATCCTTGGATTCTGGGTCACTGAAAATCCAACTGGAGAAGGGATTGAAATCTTCACAGGAGACATGACAGGAAGTCAATAGGTAGGGCTGGGGCTCATGAGATGAGAGAATTTTCACCCCTCAACTTACAAGGGAGAAAAGTGAGCCCCATAGAAGTTAAGTCATTTGTTTACAGATTCAAGAATCACAGAATCAGAATTTAAAGATGGAATGGACTTTATTGACAATTAAAACCAACCCATACTCAAAAGGAATCCTCACTATAACCTATGAAAATGATTTATTTTTTTCATTTGGCACACATTTAAAGGAAAAAAAAACTTTTATAAGCATCATGTCTAAGTAAGCAGAGAATGTATCATGTTTGAAAATGTGTGCCTCATTTTGCATCTTAAGACTGTCCCCACTCTGCCAGGAAGGGGACATACCTCTTCCTCATCAGTCTGGTCATCATATTGTTTCTTTTTCTTTTACAATATTATCTGGTGACTTGTTATGGCTCTATGTACTTCTCTCATTATCAGTTCATAAAGTCTTCCCATGTTGCTCTGAAAACATCCCTTTCTACATTTCTTACAATAATATTCTACCATACTCATAAACCACAATTTTTTCAGCCATTTCCCAATCTTCCCTCTTTAATCTCCACTTCTTTGCCACTCCAAAACTTGCTGCTATAAATATTTTGTAATTATGGACTCTTAAATATCTTTGACATGATATCACAAGGAGTGATATCACTGGGTCAAAGAGTACACACAGATTAGTAACTTTTCTCTTGGAACAGAGTTCCAAATTGCTTTGCACAATGGTTGGACCATTTCGTAGCACCAACAGCTGTAGATTGACATGCTTGTTTTCCCATCGCTCTGCCAAAACCTGCCATTTTCCTTTTTTTTCCTCCTTAGGCTCAAGTGAGGACTCTCTCTACCACGCTCCTGAAATTTCTTGATCTTGGAAGCTCCCTTTGGTCTTAGAATTCATGCATTGAAAATGTCTTCTCTTGTCATGAGAGGATCCAATTCAGTTCTAATTGATCAGTGATGAACAGAACCAGCTACACCCAGCAAAAGAACATTGGGAAACGAGTATGGACTGCTTGCATTTTTGTTTTTCTTCCCAGATTATTTTTACCTACTTTCTAAATCCGATTTTTCTTGTGCAACAAGAGAACTGTATAAATATCTACACATATATTGTATCTAAGATATACTTTAACATGTTTAACATATATGAGACTGCTTGCCATCTAGGGGAGGGGGTGGAGGGAAGGAAGGGAAAAGTTAGAACAGAAGTAAGTGCAAGGAACAATGTTGAAAAATTGCCCATGCATATGTTTTGTCAATAAAAAGCTATAAAATAAAAAAAAAAAGAAAAAGAAAATGTCTTTTCTTTAGTCTTATCCTCTTGGATCATTCTTCCCAGAATCTCCATTGAAGGAGGGTGCACAGACTAGCCATGTCTCATGCCTCTGGATTTTTTTTTCACCATGCTTGTATTGTATTGTATGGGGTCATCCTTTCTAATCTCTCCTTTTTAGTTTCCGTCTATGTCTCCTTGAGAAAAGGGGCTGTCTTTATTTCTGCTTGGATTTGCTTGATGTATACTATATGCTTAAAAAATGCCTTGGAGCTGGGTGGTGCAGTGCATAGAGCACAGAGCCTGAAAAAAAAAATCAGACTCGGCCTCAGTTTCCTTGTCTGTAAAATGAACTGGAGAAGGAAATGGCAAAACCACTCCAGTATCTTGGCCAAGAAAATGAGAAAAAGGATTTTCAATCATATAAAACTGAAAACAGTTCAATAACAATAAATGTTCTTTTATTAAAGCTCAATAAATGTTTCTCAATGGATTTGCTTCTGACAAGTGATTGCTCAGCCTCTGTACAGAGATCTCCAGAGAAAGGAAGCCTGCTATTTCTCAAGGAAGGATTTTCCACTCCAGGACAGTTCCCCTATATGGAAGTTCTTCTTGAAATTTAGCCTCAATCAGACTCTTTTCAACTTCCTACATTGCTGCTCTCTCTGAAACCTTGGCCCAAATAGAACAGCTCCATCTCCAGATTCTTGAAGACAGCCATCAGCTACTATATTCCTCTTCTTCAGGCCAAACATGCCCAAATCTTTAAATTTTTTTTCTTTTTTTGGTCGGGCAGTCAGGGTTAAGTGACTTGCTCAAAGTCACACAGCTGGAAAATGTCCAGCATCTGAGGTTTAAACTCCTGACGTCAGTGCCGGTGCTCCTTCCCTGTGCCTTCCAGCTGCCCCATGCCCGTATCTTTTAACTGATCTTCATGTGACCTATTTTTGAGGTTCTTCCCCACTTGATGGCCCCTTTCTGGACATTCTCCACCTTATCCAAATCCTTCTTAAACCATGTCACCCAGAACTGAAAGCATAAAGCACTCCAGAACCAAGTCTTGTGGGGCTCTCACTTCCCCATTCCCGGAAGTCATTCCTCTCTTATGCAGTCAATACGAGATCACTTTATCTTTCTCCACTGCTTTATCACAAATGGGGATACTGAGGCTACCTTGAGGCTAAGCCCCAGAATCACACAGTTTCAAAGTTGGACAGACCCTCAAAAGTCCCTCAATCCAACCTGCCCGTCAGTGGGAATGACTGTTCTAATATATTTGACAATAGTAACAATAGCAAAAATAATAATAGTGAATATTTACGAAGTACTTTAAGATTTACAAAGCACTTTAGAAATTCTGTCCTTAGAACAATCCCACGAAGTAGGTGCTGTTGTTACCCCCATTTTACAGATTAGAAAATTGTGGCTCCAACATGTCAAATGACTTGCTGCACAGCTGGCAAGGGTCTGAGTCAGTATTTAAACTTGTTTTCCTGAATCCACAGCTGCCATACCATCTAATTTATCTAGTTTTCTCTCTAAGACCTTTAGTGACCTCCCTCTGGAGTCCATTCCACTTTTGGACAATTATAATTGCTAGGGACCTTTTTAAAATGTAAATCCTGAACCTTTCCTGTCTTCCATCATTGTTTCCAGTTTTGAACAAGTCTAAAGCAAGTTTAGCGAATGAAAAAGCACACATTGAGCCCTTACTATTTTCCAAGCACTGTCTGAATCACCGCACACAAAAATATAAGTCGGACAGTTCCTGTTCTCAAGGAGCTTCCATTCTCATCAGGAGAGACAACAGAAAGGAGGAGGGTTTGCTTTCAGGGTGGATGGCAATGCCCACAAGTCCACTGCAGCAAATAGAAATTGTCCCGATCATGGGATCCCATAGCATAGCTGGAGACCCATGAGAAAAGGTGCTGGGGTGGAGAATACTGCTGGACATGCTTCGCAATCCAGATCCCTGACTCTTTTGATGAGTAAATTGCTGCTCTTTGTGAGGAATAATGTTGGGGTTCCAGGTGCCAGGCTCCTCGTGTCATTGCCCTGGTGTCCGGAGGGCAAAGTGTCAGGGTAAGACCTCATGCTTCCATTTTATTGGGATTATTCTAAGGGATGACTTCCTAGCCAGTAAAGGAGTGTGAGCCCATGACTGCTAGAAGGGAGAAGGAGACCCAAGGGGCAGAGTGGAACAGATACTTTAGGTTCCCAAGGGTGGAGAAGGAAGGGGAATGAGGTCAGCATCCAAGCCAGCGTGGGAAAAGAGAAAGAATTGTTGGAAGGTTGGGGAAAGGAAAATTCTGGTCAGATCTTGGCTGAAGATTGGGATAGTGTTTGTTGCCTGATCTACTCTGCTTCCCAATACCAGGGGACAAGAGAAGCTCCTCAAAAACACTTACTGAATTTTATACACACATGTATGTATGTGTATATATAGTTAATATGTGTATTCATTTATACATATATAAATATGTGCATATAAATATATACACTTCATATATATAAATTCATATATAAATATATACAAAATATGTACATATAAATATATATACTTCATATATAAAAATAAATATATGTAAAGATATGTACATAAATGTAATGTTTTTCCCTAAAGTGTAATGTTCTCTGGGAGCAGGTTTCTTGGGGGGCTTCTGGGAGCAGCCTTTCTTTCAGTTCAATGTAACCACCCTAAATGCAGCCAGGAGTTACAGTCCAGATCCTTTATTGTCTCCTTCAAAATAGCCCGGTTAGCTTTCTTAGAGGCCTATCTCTCTTCTTGCTTCCCCGAGCTCTTGCCACTCGTCCTTTGTCTCTTCCAGCTTCTGCCTGTCCTCCTCCCAATGTCTGCAGCCAGCACAAAGGTGGAAGTTGGAATGAATCTGACTCCGCCTTCGAGAGTGGGCTTGTGGGCTTCTGTGCCTGACCCTGAGAGCTTCTTGCTTATATGCTGTGCACTGAGTATGCTCCAATCATTACATCACTAGGAAACCATTATTTGTTAAAGGATTAAATTAACGCTAAACTAGATTTAACCTTTGTCTCCTCAATTCCATTTAGTGCCTTGTTTCAAGTTCTGGCCCACAACGTCTCCTTGTAGGATCAGATCAATCATTATGAACCATAATAAATTAGATAATTATTGTGTTTATCAATTCCACTGTCTTAGTACCTTGTAAGAATCATAATACATATAAATATATACACTTCATATATATATATAAAATATACAAAAATATGTACATATAAATATATACAACAAATTGATCCTTGAAAACCCAGTATCTAATCATAAAAACAATACTGATGAGGAAGTTGTAACTTAACTGTAAAATTATGATCACGCCAAATGATCCCTTTATGAGGGGCAAATACTTCCTTTAAGTGAGTCAGAAGGGAGAAACACCTTTGGACAAACAGAAATTGGGCTTATGTGGCAATTGTTTAAATAATGGAGCGCTGGAGACAGTTGGAAATTCGAAGGAAGCCAGCCAGCCCCCAGAGGCAGCCACTCTCAGGGAGATGAAGAAATCTCTCTCCCCTCCTTCCTTCTCACTTGCCTAGAGGGAGACAGCACCATCAGAGTCAGATTGAGAAGGTTTGAGGAGGAATAGGAAAGGAGGTGGAGAAAAATACCTAACCAAACATGGATACAGAGAATCCGTGACTGGAGGGAGAAGGCATCTTTGGTGAGAGCTTTGGTGAGCGGTAGCAGAAGAGTCCACTCAATGGAGAGCAGCTCTTTCAGCTGAGAATTGCGATGTGGAAAGGAGTAGATTGTGGGTCCTTGGCAGAGATGCTACATCAGGGAGGGAGGTTTGTGAGGCTCTAGTAGAAGAGAAAGCGCCTTAAGGCTCCATGGTTCTGGGACTGTGGATCACCTTGGCCACTTGGATTACCTATGTGTGTACTTTGCTATTAGTGTAACACAAGTTTGGGCTAAATCTCAAATCTCAGGTTTATGGGACCATTTTACTGTGCCACGAACTGCACTAGAGTCTCATGTTTTTGCCAAGACCTAATTGTGTCTGTTGGCTTATTTTGGAATAAGAACACCGGTGGGGACTCGGTGGTTGTGGGAATAGTCGTGCCCGTGGCCCCCCAGGGTGGGAGCAGAGGGAGCCAGGAGTGAGGGCTGAATGTATCTGAGGTGCAGAGAGTGCTTGCTTTGTTCATGGCCACGTAACTTAGAATTATCAGACCTATAACTGATACCATATATCTCTTATCTCCATGTCTAGCACTCCAGATCCTGCAAATGATGTCTATGTGGCTCGCTCCGCCTCCTTTCACGTCATCATGATCTTCATCCTCATCCTCTTGACCCCTTAAATTTTGTCTTTATCCAGCCTAAAATGTAATCCATAGACCAGAATCTTTAGATGTTGTTTCCCTAGGCCAGGACATGGTGTGGCCATCTCCTCCCTTATTCTGCTCATTCTGTCTCCATCAATGTAGCTCAGAATCACACTGTTTTTATTTCTCCTCTGCCCTGTTATCTGTCTTTTATTGAGCTTGCACGAAATTCCATGAAAATTCTCAGATCTTTTCCATATCATCCGTTTTCTCTCTCACCTGGTACTTTGGCAGTGAATTTTTGGAAGCCAGTAAGTGTAAGACTTCACATTTATTCCTGTTAAATTTAATCTTTGCTTTGAGGGTTGCAGAACTGTTCACAGAATTCCACCTATGGCCTCCATCTTCAATATTCCTTCCAAGCCCATGCAGGTGGATGTTGAATGGAGTCCAGAAATGAAAAGAAAGAGAATAGGCTGGCCTGTATTTGCAGTATTACACAAGACTTCCAAAGATTCCCAAATGATTTCTTGAAATCACATCTTTTTCAAAAAGTTAGATTTGAAAAACATTTAAATCTTTTTTAAGGGATATTATTGTTGTTTTATATTAAATACACTCCTGAAAACATTCCTTTTGTCTTTCATATTATCAAATTTTTAATTAAAAAATTTTTAATATTTAATTTTTATTCAATTTTACATTCAATTAATTAGTTAATTGCTTAATTTTAAATAGACCTACTAAGTGTCAAGTTGTCTGTGAACTGCTGAAAATATAAATATAAAGAATGAAATAGACTCTACTCTTAAGGCGATTACATTCTATCATGGGAAACAATATGTACCTTTCTAAGGATATATATATATATCATATATATATATATATATATATGATAATAAATACAAACTAATAGTGAGGAAAGGCACTAGCAATTAGGCAACTACATATAAAATGGCACTTGGAGGAGCGGGGAAGAGGGAAGCAGGGCATGCATTTCAGGTATGGAGGACAGTTAATACAAAGTCATAGAAATGGGAACTGTGCAAAGAACAGAGAGAAGTCCAATTGGGCTGGATCAAAGATGGAAGAACATACCCAGAAAGCCAGCCCTTGTTACATGGATTAAAAAAGAAAGAGAATTAAAAGAGTTAAAAACTTAAGCAAAACATCCTACATATCTGATAGTAATATGTGATGTCCCACATCCATAGTTCCCACCTTGATAAAGAAGGGAAGAAAGGCCATTTTTGTAGCCTTTAATATAGCTAAGTAAACCCTTTTTTTTTTTTTAACATCAATAGTCTTCTACATAAATTAAAAATTTCCAGAGTAGATAGGCTGACTAAAACACATCAGGAGGTTGGGTTCCAAGATGTTATTGGCTTGAGTCCCCATTCTAGAGTGTTTTCACCCCGTTAAGTGCCTGTGAGTGATTAGTGACCTACTTACTTTTAACCAATTAGCCACTATTGTTTTTACAAAGGGATATATATACATACATTTGTAGTACAAGTATCCCCTTGCTTTCCAAATACCGGGGATCACACTCAATCTGGGGGAGAATGAGCTCAAACTTAAAACCTACCAATAATGGTCCAATTGAGTTCATTTCACTTCCAAATGTAGCCTAACACCTGGATGAGTCTGGGTCCTAGCTCCTCGAGACCTGGGTCCCTCAGGGCTCCACATGTAGGATGGCTGGCTGCAAAGCTTTGGGGGTTGGGCTGTGAGCAGGAGCCCAGTGCTCTCACCTTCTCAGAGCCAGTAGGAAGCCTGTTCTTGGGTCCCAGGTAGGAAAGGCCAGATGGTTCTCAGGACCGGCCCAGGAGCTTCTCCAACTTGTCATTTATGGAGGCTCTTGGAGAAGGGGCGCTCAGAGTTGCAAGCTGGGCAGAGCTGGCAAGGGGATGGATGTTGCTGGAACACGGTAAGTCTGGGGAAGGGCACTGCTTTCAGAAATCGTTCCCTTTCAGTAACTTAGTTCAACAACTCCTGCTCTGTGTTAGAGCCTTTTCTGGAACTGGAGATAACAGAGATAAAAACAACTGAGATCTTGTCCTCAAACAGCTTATCATATAATCAAGTCAAAGAGAAACATCACATATAAATGCAAGATTTCATGCACTGAAGAAACCTCATAAGGAGGGACAAGAGGGTCAAGAAGGAAGGGAGCCGGCCAGCAGGAATCTGTTGTTAGTTTTCCAAAATCACAATCGATCACTACATTTCTCAGAGTTCTTAAATCTCTCCAAATTGTTTTCTTTTAAATTATCATCCTCAGGGGCAGCTGGGTAGTGCAGTGAGTAGAGCATCAGCCCTGAAGTCAGGATGACTCGAGTTCAAATCTGACCTCAGACACTTAACACATCCTAGCTGTGTGACCCTGGGCAAGTCACTTAAAAATGATAAAAAAATAATAAATAAAAAATTATTATCATTATTGATCAGCAAACATTCCTGGAAGGCAGCTGCCATTAGAATTCTAGTGCTAGTAAACAGAGCTAGCTTCATATGAAATCATTTGGATTTCCCAATGTTTAACAGAGGAAGGACAGAAGGAGAGAGAGAAGATGGCAGCTCCCCTTTCTGCCCTCCACAGGCCCATCTACTTCTTACTTAGAGGTAATGAATGGTCACAGAGAAAATGAAAAGTCAAAGTGTCATGTGACGTTCTGTTATCCAGAAGAAAGAAGAAGCAGGTCAGGAAAGCACAACCTTCTTTGTTGTGGTACCATAGATGGAAGACCCTACTTTTCTGTGAAAGGAGATGGAGTTTGAAGAAGAGACAAGATCCTTCAGAAGACTATTTTTAGTAGCCATCATAGTTTGATCGCCTACTGCTGTTCTGGTCAGCATGCCAGCTCTTAGCCATGGCCTTTCTTGCTAGACTGAACCCTACCCAACCCTGTCATTTTGATGGTGGAGGCAAAACTGTGCTTTCTCCACTGCAATTTCAGCCACATCTGAAGCTCAGGGGCAGTATGCTTCCTTTCCCGAGGGGCATACCAATTTTGAATCAAATTCTACTCTGTTAACTCCAGGAAATTGCCTTGCCAACCCATTTACCTGATTCCTTGGGACTCACTCTTTGGATTGTAGTCAAATGGAGCATCTCAATGCCCTTCCTATTCCATTCCGAATAGCAAGAGTGGAGCCAGTGGTTAATTTTGACAGCAGCGTGGATCGTTAAGGAGACAGATTCCTGAAAGAACATCCTTTGGCCGCTGTGGAAAAGTGAATGGCTGCCAGGAGGGAGACCCCTTAGCAGGGCGTACACCAGACCAAATGAGAGATTATAAAAGTCTCCAATAAGGGGCCGAATTGGGAGCAGAAAGAAGAGAACAGATGCAAGAGATATTGCTGACGTAGCCTCCTTTGTAACAAATAAATTACAAATTCACACTCGATTGTGTCTGCAATTCCATTCTGTACTTGTAACACTTCACATCTCTGAAAGGAGAGTTGGGAAGCATCCATCACCATCAGTTTTCCAGAGTTATCTTTTGCCATTGGGTTTATAACACTAATGAATATGGCGGATGCAGGTAGCTGTCCCTGTGACGCTAATGCTACTGACGTCTCCTCCCTCCTGCTTTATCTTCAGAGATTGAAGCAACTACACACGGTGAACAATTGGCTCATTTTTGAGTCAAGGCACAATAAAATGGGTGCTCAGGTTTGCATGGACTCAGCCTCTACTGATTTATACAGTGTCTATTAAATGAAAAAAAAAAAAAGGAACAATCCAAAAACTCAGAGCCCCCGTTAGGAAAATTCCCCAAATTTAGGCAGAGGTTTTATGAGCTAAATTCATATTTATCTCTAGATTACCTCTGACCTCTGCGGTTAAGGAAAAAACTCGGTTACTGGAAACATTTGGGTCAAGTATTGGTCTCCTTTTATAGATAGTTCATTGGAGGAAAAGTAGAGGAACAAGCAGAACTTTTCTTGGAACTTCCTTCAGTCCTTGGAGAGATGGATTCAGATTGAGCTACTGCTGCAAGATGGCTGGAGGGGAGATGGCCTCCTAAAACTCCCAGTTCTCTGCTTCTCCTTTCTCTTTTTTCCTATTGTCTTTGTGCTATTGATTATTTCTGGTTTAGCTAATGAAATCCCTATGTCTTCTTTAATTCTCTGTTTCTGCCTTTCTCTCTGTCTCTGTCTATCTCTGTCCCTCTCTTTCTTTCTGTCTTATCTTTCTCTGTATCCTGGTGTCTGTCTCTGTCTCTGTGTCTCTCTTTGACTCTCTGTGTCTCTTTTTTCCTGTCTCAGTATGTCTGTGTCTCTCTGTCTCTATGATTTTGGATGTGTGTGTGTCTCTCTGTCTCTGTTTCTTTGTGTTTCTGTGTTTCTCTGACTCTGTCTCTATATTTCTCCCTCTATGTCTGTCTATCTTTCTCTCTTTGTCTATACCTTTCTGTCCATCTGTCTCTCTCTATCCCTGTCTGTATTTCTCTCTTTCTGACTCTCTCCTATCTTTCTCTTCTCTCTGTGTGTCTGATTGTCTCTCTGTCTTTGTCATTTTCTCTCTTTCCCTCTTTTCCTCCCTCCCTCTTTCTCTCCCTTTCTCCCTTCCTCCCTCTCTCCCTTTCTCTCTCCCTCCCTCCTTCCTTCTCTCCGTCCCTTTCTCTCTTTCTTTCTCCCTCCCTCCCTCTCTCACCTTCTTTCCCTCTCTCCTCCCTTCCTCTCTCCCTCCCTCTCTTCCTCCTTCTTTCCCTCCCTTTCCTTCTCCCCTCTCTCCCTTCCCTCTCTCCCCCACTCCTTAGCATTTGTTCCCATGGTTATTGATGACTTTTCTTTCTCCTTTTGAGAAGTGCCCCTTCATATCCTTTGACCTTTTTGTATTGAGACATGGTTCCATCTGAAATCCAACCACAAACACTAGTCGTGTGACCCCAGACAAGTGACTTACCTGCTTCCTGCCTCAGTGCACAATCTCTGCACTGGATACTAAGGTAAAACATGACAAAGATGCTGACCTTGGAGGTGGCAATCACTTTGAGGGGACACAGAATGTGGGCAGATGACCACATTTAATCTCCGGTGGAGACCTGGAAAAGGCCCTTAGACATCATCTAGTCCTTCTCTTTACAGAGGAATGAACTGAAACTGCAGTAGTTAAGGGGGCCTCGCCAAGGTCACACAGGTGGCCAGTCAGGATTCACACCCAGGGCCTCTGACTAAATCCAACACCTTTCCTACTTATTGCGCTGTGTGGAGTCCCTTGACATGAAGTCAGTAGGGTAACGAGGGGAGCAATGAGCCAAAGAACTGAAGAAAACTTTAAAGAGAAAGAATGTACCCTGAGCTTTATGGGTAGTGAGGGGCAGGGCAGGGGCAGGAGCGGGGGCCCCTCAGCATTCCATCTCCCCTTCACATGCCGAGTTCCAAGTTCTGACACCCTGGGACCAAACTAGCCACCTACACTTAAAAAAAATCTGGCCCTAATTTTGTTTCTCCAATTAAGGAAACCGACTGTTGAAACAAAACTAATAAGCTCTGAGCCTTCTCCCTGCCTGGCTGCTTTTGCCCTGGGACAACATTTTATAGACGACTTATGGCTCCTGACGCTGCCCCCATTCCCCAACCCCCATTCTGGGAGTTTATAATGGAAACACTGACAAGCTTGGCCCCACTCTGGCCATAATGGAGCCCACTCTCTACAAGTGGCTAATTACCTCAGCCGGTCTTGGGTGGGAGACAAGAGGAAGGGGGTGTTCTTCAGAGCCACACTTTGGGTGTCTGAAAGTGATGGTGCTGACAGAGAGCCATTTTATGTCATTTTTATAAGGTTGGGTCTTGCAGGGCTTTTAATAATGACCCGTATGTTGCCAACAAAACCCAGTAGGCGGAAATAGCACAAAAATTCTATTCAAAAGAACTATAGAATAGAGAAAATATGAGTCCAACTGCTAAAACACACGGGACTTTTGTGGGAGGGAAAGTACAAAATACTCTTTATAGGAAAAAATGTAGCACTGATCAGTAGTATAGCATCAGTGGTTATGAACTTGGGGCATTGAAGGATGGACTTGGTCTCCACAGAAATAAGGAAGGTAGGAAGAGGGGTTCATTTTGGGGGGAAAGATAATGAGTTTTACTTTGGACATATTGAGATGGAGATGAAAGAAAAATAGGTAAGTAGGAAGCTGCCACACATTGCTCTTTCTTCTTCTACACCTTCATGACTCCATCCCAGGTGAGCTCCTTTTTAGCACATCCCGTTCTTTTTTCAGATCTGCCAGATCTATCAGATCACCAGGTAGTGATCTCCCCAGTAATGGTTGCTTAGTGTCAAGTCTTTAATCATGAACCTTTTGAGGACATGGATTCCCATTTTGTCTTCGTATTCCCGTCACCTAGCAACATTAGGTTTTTAATCAATGCTTGTTGATTGCCTCCTAAGGCCTAGAATCTTGTGTCTGTCTCTAATTTTGAACAGAGTTTGTTTGAAAAATTGGAGAGAGAAATGAAAGAAGACATTGCCACAGAATGACGATGACGAGGGCAGCTAGTATTTCTGGAGAGCTTTGAGATTTGCAAAGTGCATTATACAGGTTGACTTGATGCATTTTAAGAGGCAATGTGGACTAGCTCAAAGAGAATTTGAATTTCCTTTGGGAAGACCCAGATTTATGGCCTTCCTGTGTTCCTTACTAAGCTATAAATGTCTCTGAGTCTTCCTGAGCCCGAGTCTCTCTTTTTTCTTTTGTCAAATGGGGATAACATCACCTATACTGGACCTCACGTGGTTGTTGAGCTTTCAGTGAGATGGATAGGCAAAGACGCTTTGTAAACTTTGAAAAGCTATATACACCAGCTGATGTTTTTCCTTTTTTATTTATTTTAAACTTCTACTCAATGTCTTCTTTTTCTTCTACATCTCAGGCCTACTTGCTCCCCTCTCAGGCCTGCTCCGCTCTGCTCCATCCTTACTCATGTATCATTGACCTTGCACTCATAAATTCCTCTTCCAATCCTATATTTACAGCCCCATATTCCAGGCATCCAGCCTGAAGTACCCCATGAGGAGACTTGTAAAACCTTTTAAGACCCTTTTATAAGTTCATCTTATTGACACGTAGAGCAGCAAAACAGATCGGGCCGCTCTGGGGTGGGGCTGCTTCTGGGTATTTCTTATGAATAATGGAGGGATGGTACCACTTAAAGAGCTTCAGTTTCTGGGATTGCCTTGATCTGAATTTTTTTTTGGGGGGGGGGGAAGGAGGGGAAGCTGATTTTTTTCCTGATAGAGTCCCGGGGGGGAGCACAAGTGGGCATTTAATGATGGCCTAAATCCAGCCTGCTCCAAGCATCCATGAAGACAGTGTTAGATAATAGAAAGAGAATTGACTGAGGATTCAGGAAGACTGGGTTCTTGACTCTGCCATTGGCTTGCTCTATGGATTTGGATCGAATTAAAGTTCCAGGGTTTAGTTACCTGGTTTATAAAATGCCATGGTGGGCATTATAATCTGCAGGGTTCTTCATAGTTCTTACTATTTTAAGTTATTGAAACTTTTTTAAAATAGTAGGGCTTCTAGGTAGCTAAAGGGTAGGGAAAACTTGATCTGGAGTCTGGAAGGTCTGAGTTCAGACCCTTATTGACTGTAACTCTGGGAAATTCACTTAAGCTCTCTGCCTCAGTTTCCTCATCTGTAAACTGGGGATAATAATACTTTCCTCCCAGGATTGTTATAAGGGAAAATGACATACAATAAACATCAAAAATATATAGAACATAGTACCTGAGCTGCCTCTAGCTGAAAGGAACTAGTGATTCTAATAGACAGAAGAAAGATAGAGGCAAAGACATAGAGTTGGAAGATGGAGTGTCACGTATGAGGAATATCAAGGAGACCAATATGGCCATATCATAGTGTGCTCGTAGAGGATAGAATGTGAGAGAATTGGGATCGGGCGATAAAGAGCTTTAAATATCTAACAGAAGATTTAGTAATTTATACTGGAAATGATAGAGAGCCATTAGGAGAGGGTGATATGGTCACAGCTACCCTGTAGGGAAAAAGTCACTTTGTTAGCTGAGGGAAAGATGGATTATAGCTGATGGGAATTAGTCCAAGGAGCAGGCTATTGTGATGACCAGGAGAGTGGCAATAAAGGACCGAATGAGAGTCATATGAGTGGAAAGAAGAGGACATACATGAGAGAGACTGCAGAGAAAGAAATTACAGGACTTTGTGACCAATGATCTATAAGGGTCAGGGGAGAGAATGTGAGAATCACATTCTCCAATGTAGCCACATTGGAAGGATGTCGGCACCCTCAATAATCACAGGGGAGTTTGGAAGAGGGAGACTTTTTCAAGAAGTTAATGAAAAAAAGAGAAGATAATGAGATTGTTTTTTGTTGTATTTGAGATGCCTACTTTAAAATATTTTAAGGTCAAAGACTATTTGAGTTGATCAGCCCACAACTATTTATTTAGTCTTTCTCTGTGCCAAATATTGTGTGAAGTCCTGAGCATGCAGAGGGAGGTAAAACAGCTCTTACTCTTAAGGAACTCCCAATTAAGTGAGTGGGAAATATTAGATAGAAACAGATGTGTATGTAAAGGATATATACAGATTAAATTGGAGGTAATCTCAGAGGAAAGATTTTAGTCTACATGGGGTCATGAAAAACTTCTTACAGAAGGTAGAAATATTTTTGGTCTTAGTACACAGCACAACATTGGGCACATATGATACAGCCATACTGATATTTGTTGATTGACTATAGTGGATGGTCTTCGTTGTAAGAACAAGAAGAGTAAATACACAAAGAATGAGATGCTGTTCACTCCCTATCTTTCTCTTCTGGAAATTTCATTTATTCCCAGGATTTCAGTTGTTTTCTCCATGCAGATGCTGCTAAGTATATATTTATAGCCCTTACCTCTCTCTTGAGTGTCAGATACACATCTTCAATCGTATATAGGGTATCCCCATTTGGATCTCCACAGGCACCTATTATACCCAAAGCCAAGCTTATAATCATTCTCAATAAACCTTCTGGCTTCACTATATTCTTTTCATCAATTAGTCTCCCACTTTTGAAACTGTGGTATTATCATAAAATCAATGGATGGGGTCTCAGTCTACAGCACACATGGATTCCTACTGCAAATGTCCTTGTGGGATTGTTATTCTGCCTTTTCTTGATGACCTTCTGTGCTAGGGAACTCATCACCTCCCATATTCTGTTCCAATTTTAGATTGTTTTCATCCTGATGAAGATTTTTATTATATTGAATGGAAGTCTTCCTTTCTGTAACTTCTAGCTCTTATTCCTAAATCTACCTTTTAAATGCCTTTCTTTGTACCTCTAGAACATACTTTATATAGCAAGTGCCTAATAAAGCTCGTTGACTTGATTCAACATAGCGTGTGGTCCACATTAAACTGATAAATGTTTGTTGACTTTTTGGCCATGTATAAAAGAGATCAGATCAGCCATTTTGTTTTGGGAGAAGTTCTAGCTCCTGGGGTTCCTGAGGGCTCTGCCAGTGGAACTTACTGTCTGAAATGATTATTCACATGGGAGAAGTTTCTAGTGTAGACCTGCTGTCCAAGAAGGACATGTCCAAGTTCCTAGTTAGCCCATTGCCAGGTTGTTGCGGGGTGATGAATTTCTTGGCTGAGGCAACTCTCAAAGGCCATACCCCAAGTCATAACAGGCCTTCCATCTGTATTGTTGAGGGGAGGGCCCAGTTCATGGATCCTTGAGGTGTTGATGTATGGAAGAGTTATTATTATTGTTAATATTATTGTAGGGAAGTGAACACATTCTGGGCTGAACTCTTTGGGGCATTGTGGAATGTGCCATGTGGGTGGCCAGGCAGCCAACCCATCACTTCTCTTCTCCTTCTTTGCTCTCCCCCCAAAAATCCCCTTTCCCTCCAGAGAAGTAGAGGCAACACACAGCAGGCTCTCTCTCCTCTGGTTCTGCCTGTTGACACATTTATAGCGTCATAAAGTAATAGAATCATAGGCTCCATGATTCTAAGAGTCTGTCACTCTGAGTTGGGAGAAGCCATTGAGTCAGTCCATCAAATCCAACCTTCATCTAACTCATCTCGAGGGAAGGTTGGGAGGGCAAGCATTTATTAAACATCTACTGTGTGCCAGACATTGGGCTAAGCATTAAGAAATGATTTCATTTGATCTTCACTGCAGCCCTAGAAGGAAGGGACTATTATTACCTCCATTTTATGGTTGAGAAAATTGAGTCAGGCAAAGGTTAAATGGCTTGTCCAGGATCACCCAAGTGGTGACTGTCTGAGACTGGACTGAAATGTAGGTTTTTCTGACACTGGGACCAACTGATTCACCCTCTAGTTGCCTTCTGGACCTACTCCAGTGTCCTGGAGAAGTAAGTCCAGGTTAGAGAGGGCTCATTACCTCACAAAATGTTCTATCTTACAGGGGAATAGCTCTGATTCTTATGCCGTTTCCTTAGATCTGATGCTCTATCAACAAACATTGATAAAATGCTGACATGGTGCTAAGAACAGGGGATCAACAGAATGGCAAAAATAATTCCCCACCTAACACTGTAGATACTTTATGCTCTCTAGCTTATTGTTCAATCACTTTCAATCATGTCCGACTCTTTAAGATCCTTTTGGGTTTTTTGTTTTGTTTTGTTTTGGCAAAGATACTGGAAGAGTTTGCCATTTCCTTTTCTAGCTCATTTTACAGATGAGGAGGCTAAGGCAAAGAGGACTAAGTTGACTTGCCTAGAGTCACGTAGCCAATAAGTGAGGTTAGCTTTGAATTCGGGTCTTCCTGACTCAGGCCTGAATATACAAAAGCATCTTTCTCTTTCATTCTTCATTTCCAGTTTAAACCCCACTCCCTTCCTTTCACAGAGGGGAAAATTCTGGCCTCTTGACCAACCCATCTTGCCAATGTTCTTGGCTCCCGTTGGTGTTGATTTCCTCCCTGTTTCCATGGGGCCGCCTGCTCAACATGCACCCACTCTCCATTGCCCACTCTGAGCCGCTCATCGTTGGGGATTTGGAGATAGGGAAGCACCCCTTCTGGATAACACAACAACATCTGTTAAATATTAGTAGTTGAGATAGTAAAATTTTATTTCTCCCTGGTACTCACCCATGACAAAACCAGGGTCATACTTGATGCTCCATTTCTATCCCTTCCACTCTCCCCGCCCCAAGAGATCAGGAAACATCTTTGGGTCATTTGAATAACTGCCAGCTAGTCTCAAAGTTGTTACTTGATCTGAAGGGACAAAGGGGAGGAAACTAGGAGGAAATCTGCAAACCTATCCATGTTTGCTCCTCCAGGGTGAGAAAGAATTGTAGAGTCACCCATACTGGCGGATCAAGGCTGACTTGGAAATTGTAAGAGGTAGTGTGTGTTTACCCTTGAAAGAATATAGGAAGGCTTAAGAGGGAAGAATACTAGTCTAGAGATCAATTAATGAGCATTGAATGATTAAATGTTTAGGGCAACTAGGTAGTGAAGTAGATGGAGTCAGGAAGGCTTATTTTCCCGAGTTCAAATCCAGCTTCAGGTACTTCCTAGCAGTGTGATCCTGGACAAATCACTTCACCCCGTTTGCCTCAGTTTCCTCATCTGTAAAATGAACTGGAGAAGGAACTGGCAAAGCACTCCAGTATCTTTGCTAGGAAAACCCCAGATGGGGTCATAAAAAGTTGGACATGACTGGAAAACAAGAGAACAACAACAAAATTAAGTGTCTACTGTGTCCCAGGCTCTGTGTGAAGTGCTGGATATAAATACAAACAATAAAGTTACTTTGATTGGTAACAGAATGTACTATACTGAGAACTCTGAAGAACTCTTTTCTTTTGGAATATGTGATGGAGATCTGGTTTCCTAGGCAAAAGAATAATCAACACCATCTGTGGGAAGCTGAGATTTACAAGAGACACAATATGGAGGACGGCAGAAAAATCCAACTTCATTTGCTAGGGAACTAAGGATAGAGTTCAATGGAATTATGGGATAATGTCCAGGATGTCAGGGAAATGTGAGGGTCATTGGTGACCCTGCCACGTGCTGGGAGTTACCGAGATCTACGTGCCAATCCACCAGGCACAGATGGACAGCAAAAATGGTGAGAAGCAAATCTGGCAGGAGTTGATGGGAGACACTTGCTAGCGAGCCTTATTAAAGATAGAATCTATCTGGAACATGACTTTTTGATTTAGGCTCCAGAAATGGGTGCTCAACTCTCCTGGGAAGCATTGTTCGTTATTGAGTTTCATGGTGAGCTTTCATGAGTTCTATAAAAGCCCTGTTAATTTTTCATTGACCTTTACACAAACCTGATTGCCTTTTGGACCTCATGAGCCATTTTCTTGGTTTTTTAGATGATGTTTTCAGGTTGACTGAGTGGGGAGCAATGATTCAGGGAAGTGAAAAATCCATCCGCGTCAATCTGGGTCTTTTGTATCAATGGAATCAAAGACTATTTCTCCATCTACAAAATGGGGAGAGGAACAGCTAATCTCTTTTCTTCTAGGACTGTTGATCATTGATGAGACAACAGTTCCAATAATGTCTTGTCACTATGAATGAGTACATGCTTTTCACTAAGTTTATTGGAGGGGAAGAGCTGACTGAAGAGGGAGATGGGGGATGGATCATGGAGAATGATAATGTTCCTTCCTTCTCAGAGTTAATCAAGTCTAGTGGACTGAGCCCTGAATGTAGAGGTAGCATTCGATTCCAGATCTGCAACATCCTTATGTGATCTTGGTCAAAGAACTTCCCCTGTCTTGATCTCAGTTTCCTTAACTTTCAAAGGAGGGGCTAGATGGAGGGACCCCAGGTGCCTTCCTCACTCCAGATTGCATAAGACTGGTTTTTGGCAGATCTTCCCACCTCCTTCATACTGCCTCCTCTTTGCTGACTCAGGAGTTGGTTTCCCTGGTACAATGGGAAAAAAAAATGATGGAATTGTTGTCAAGAGAGCCTTGAATTCAAATCCTACCTCAAAGGACTGGACCTCAATTAACCTCCTTTTTTTTTTGTCTGAAAATGGGGATAATCGATACACTTCATGCAGTTATTCTGAAGGCCAAAAGAGACACTTTGCAAAGACACACAGCTTCATTCTACTCTGGAAGCTTGAGGGAGCTGAGCCTTCATATTGTTTGAATTATGTCAATATGAAAATACAGAAAAGCCTCAGGGAGCTGGCCTTTCCCCTCACATAAAACAAGATTACGACCATATAAATCGCCTTTAAAGGGCGGGCTCTAGCCCACGGCCTGATGCATGTGACTTAAAAAAAAAGTATTGGCAAGCAGTTTAGCTTAAAACGATATCTCTGCTTGGTATTCCCTTTGGACCCTTCCCTCTCAAACTTCACATCTCTACAGCAAAGGTTTTGGGATCTGGGCCTTATTATTCCCTTTTAAAAATAATAGGTTACTCAGGAGAACTTAACTTTAAATTTGGAGGATTACCCCAAAGGGTGCTATACAATAGACTTATTGAATCAAAGACTGGGAGCCAAAAGGGATCCTGGAAGTAGAATGCTAGAGAAGAGAGGGAAGAGCCCATAGAACATAGAAAATGAGAAACTTTGGAACACAAGGTTTTGCAAGGGTGAATGTTGAAAACTCTCATTGCATGTATTTTGAAAAATAAAAAAAAGCTATTATTAAAAATAAAATTCATAGAATAGAAGGAAACAAAATGGAAAATGTTAACACTAGACAATTATCAATTCAAATGCAACCTCATTTGGGGTTTTTCTTGGCATAGATATGGGAGTGTTTGCCATTTCCTTTTCTAGCCCATTTGGCAGATGGGGAAACTAAGGCAAACAGGGTTTAGTGATTTATCTAGGATCACACAGCTAGTAAGTACCTGTAGCTGGATTTGAACTCAGGGAGATGAATCTTCTTGACTCTAGACCTGGTATTCTATCCATTGTGCCATCTAGCTGCTCTGTTAGAGTTATATCTTAAAATGTAAAATATGAGAAAAAATAGACAATATTAATGTTAAAGGAGCCTTAGGACATAGACTGTCAGGAAACAAAACTGAGTATTTTAGAGAAAGAGAAGCCCTTAAATTACAGAATGTGAGAACAGAATACAAGAATCAGAAAGATCTTGTATACAGAAAGGGAACATTTTAAGCTGTTGGAAACTGGAATGACTGGAGGATGTGGGAAATAAGACCATGGATTGTTAATTCTGGATAGAGGAATATCTATTATTCTCCATTCTGATAACTGGCAGCCTCAAAGCTAGGAGGACCCAGATTCAGTGCTTTTGCTGACACTAAGGTCCTTAGAACATGGAATGTTAGAACATCCAGTGCAGAATTTAAGAGTTAGAAGTACCCTTGGAACATAGATGATTGGACCATAGGCTTTCAGAAATCTAAGGTGTGTTAGAACTCATCAAGTCTAATTGTTTTATTTTACAAATAAGAATATTGAAATCTAGAGAATAGAAGAGGCCCCAAACCATGCAGCTAGTTAATAGTAAAGCCAAAATTCATACTCATATCCCCTGGCTTTTAATCTTGAACTTTAATGCCCACACTATTATTTAATCAAATCTTTATCTGATGACTTAGGAATCATGTATTAAAAGCATGATTGGGGAACATATAGAAAAGGAAATTGGAATCCAAATGAGCCAACATGGCTTCATTAAGAACAAATTATAAATATTAACTCCATTTTTTAGACGGGCTAAAGAACAAGGGAATTCTGTAGCTATGATTTATTTAGATTTTAGCAAAGCATTTAATTAGGTTTCTAATATTATTCTTATACAATCTGGTAGATTTGAAACTGGTTGAAAGAAAGGAGCAAAGTGTAGCTATTGATATTTTGATATAATTTTGTAGATGTCCCATGGGATGCTATTAAAAGAAATCCTGAATTGTGCCTTTGTCTTGATTAAAGAGGCAAAGTCAGAAAGTTAAAAGTTTATTCAACATGGCAGAAAATTGTTGGGCGGGCCAGTTCTATTCGAGTCATATCCAACTTTTTATAGACAAGATAAAGTAATGTCCATATAAAAGCAAAGATTTTTTGATTGGATCACAGAATCATGAAATGAGATGAGTGTCCCCTCAGCTCCTTCCAAAGTATTTTGATTGGTTCACATCTCAAATAAGGAGAAGGGCATTCAACACCACCATATTTTTGCAGGCTACAGAAATCCATGAGCATGGGTGCCATCTTGGATGACACTCATGTACTCAGAGTTTTAAACAAGATTTTAAAATGCAGTCTCTCATTCTGACTCAGCACAATAACTAAATTTCCACAACACCTCAGGGATTTGACTTGGCTCTGTGTTGTTGAACATTTAATAATAATGCAAATCTCCAGCAATTTTAGAATGCTTTAATGTTTGCAAAGCTTATTCCATAGCTCTGGGAATATTGCACCTTCCATATGTCATTATTCCATATCTGAAGTGAAATATTCCACATTTCACTGAATAGTCCACATGGAATATTCCAACGATCTTATTTCCATATTTCAAAGGAGATATCTTAACTTTCATTTGATCCTCACAACAATCAAGTAAAGTAGGTACCACTTTATACGTGAGAGGCTTAATTAAGAATTTGTCTGGGATTAAATAACTAGTGAATGCCTGAAGCAGATTTAGCACCCAGAGTCAGACCCCCAAGTCCAAGTTCTATTCATTATGCCAGTTATTGATTTCATGAGAGTAATCGACGGACCTCAAACTCTCAGTGGGTTAGAGAGGTGTGTACCCCAAACATGTGAAGACTCCCCCAGTGGACTGGACACATTTATTTATGTGTATATATATTTATATGAAATAACTATTTATTCCAGTGTTCATGAATGCAGCTGAAGCAGGTGTTGTGGAGTGTCCTTAGACATGGAAGACCCAAAGGTTATCCCTGGGCCATCACCAGGATCCTAACTTTTGTCTTGCCATGGAACTCTGGGAGAGAAACTGAGGCTGAGAACTTGGTGCCGCTTGGGCTCACTTAAATCCAATTCCCAAACAAGTCAAGATGTTATCCTTTGATGTCATCAGTTTTCTTCAAAAGAAGGACAAACAGCAATAATATCTATGTCCTCCGAGCACCTTGCTGTGTGGATAGAGGAATATCTATTGTCCTCCATTCTGATAATTGACAGCCTCAAAGCTAGGAGGACCCCACTTTGGTGCTTTTGCTGACATTTGGGTTGTCCTCCTGGGTGAGCCACTTTACCTCTTAGTGTGTAGTATAGTGTAAGATCATAAATTGTAGATGAGGGGCCATTGCTCTAGAGGAGGAAGTTTTCTCTCTGGGAGTTCCTGACACTGATGAAATTCTAATTATGTTTATTAGGTTCTGGTTATGAAAAAGTGGGCCTTGCTGATTTGTTGTGAGGAAAACCTCCATGTCTGACACAGGAAGCCAGCTAACGATGATTTATCTGATTAATTATGAATGAATGAACTCTCCCTGAATCTCTGTTTCCCTACCTTCCAAATGGGGCAGACTGGATGATCCTTTGGACGTCTCCTAGCTCTGCCTCCATGATCATCCGGCTGCTTCCCATTGTCTTTTACATCTTATGAACTGATGCAGCCCACACTTCCATAACTAAAGTTTCTGCCTGGCCAGAAACTCTGGATAGAAAGGGATCTCATTGTTCTTACCAGAACACTTTGCTACCAGGGGCCTTGGAGGCCACATCTTTCCCAGAAGGATGGATGAGTTTCCAGGGGAATTTTCCTATCCTGGAGGCTCAGGTACTCTTCAAGGTTTTCACCCTGAGTTTTCAGTGGCGTCTTCAGCACAGTTCACAAACCTCAGTTTTATGTTAAATGTATCTTAGGGTCTAACTCTATTTTCAAGTGATACACAGGCTGTATTTGGTGGTCCTGGTGTGACAGACCACAGAAGGAGCATGAAGAACAAAACCTCCCTGACTTCTTTAGCCTTTGAGCTCACGCTTCCAACTCCATTTTGAGTGGCAGTTAGGTTCCCAGAACCTGGCCACTGCTCTGTCTTACTCTCCACAATCCATTCCATCTCACATCTAAGAGCAGGGAAAGTTAGACACAACAGTAACAGAAGAAATATAGGCTCCATGAATTTTTGGCCACATGGCTGCTGGGTGAAGAGATAAACTGGCTATAGTAGGGCCTCCCATTGCCACTGCTAATACCTCTCTTGCCACTGAGCTTTTTCTTCACTTGATCTCTACCAAGGAAAGGAAAAAGTTGAGTTTCTCCATCATTGTCTTTTGTATGCAAACTTAGTTCTGGCTCGGCATCCATTTTAATAAGGAGACAGGAAACGGTCATAAAATACCTGTCTATGCTCTGAAGTGGAGAAGGGAGGCCCTCCATCATGCACCATTGCACATTTCCTGAAGCCTGCTTCCCAAGCCTTCTTGTGGGCTGGCACTAGGCAGAATATATGGTGTGTGCTTGAAGGACCGGGCCCCGTTGGGGGCCCAGTTACATCTGCAACATATCAACAAGGGATCATCCAGCCTTCTTTGGAAGACCTTCAAGGAGAGATGTCTTACCACCTTCTGAGAGAGTTTATAGCTTTTTAATTTTTAGAAACTAGCTTCAATTATTCAGAAGTACTTCCTTCTATCATGTCTAAATTTGATTTTTAAGAAAATCTCATTTGACCCTCTGGTGATAAACAGAAGAAAAGTCAAATTCTTCTTATATATCATAATCCTTCATGTTGTGTCCTGCTTTCTAGAGCCCCAAAGTTGGGGTGACAAAACGTACCATGCTTTCTAGAGTCCCCATGCCTGGGTGATTAAAACAAACTGTCTTAGTGGAGGAGTGATGAGGTGAGACTCCTGAGGAGGGTGGAAATATGGAGTCCGTTTATTTCTAGTTCTTTCCCCTCTATATACCCTAATATCAAAACACTACTGGGCATGTGCTAAGTATACGCTGTGCAGGTGGGACCACATAAACAGCTTGCTATTGTATGTAGTTTGCCACCTGGTATCACTCTTCCAGCTGGTATCACTCTGCTTCAATTACAACACAGGTTGTCACTGCCCCCTGACTTCTCAGGAAAGCTGAGAGCCCTTGGGGGAGTTGGGGAGCGGAACCAGACATTGTGAGCAGGTTCCCTCTGGGCTGAAGGGTCTTATACCTCTCCCAGAATTCTCCCACTGTCTGTTGCCCTCTACACCTTCATGTACCCGAAGATGGTTATCATATCAACCTGGGGCATTTAGGTGACACAGTAAATAGAGCTTGTCCCTGGAAGTTGTTTTCAACTCATTGTGATCCCATCTTTTTTCTGAAGCGATTTACCATTTCCTTCTCCAATTTGTTTTATGGATGGGGAAACTGAGGCAAAAAGGGTGAAGTTACTTGTTCAGGATCACACAGAAAGTATCTGACGCCATATTTGAACTCATAAAGATGGGTCTTTGTGACTCTAGGCCTGAGTATCTATATACTCACTCTATCACCCGTGCTACCTAGCTGCCCCGTTGTCAGGGAAACCTGAGTTCAAATCCAGCCTCAGATACTTGCTAGCTGTGAAATCTTGGGCAAATCAGTTCACTTCAGCTTGCTTCAGTTTCTAATTGAAAAATGGGGATAATGACAATACCCACCTCCCGAGGGATTTGTGAGGATCAAATGAAATAATATTAGAAAACACTTAGCACAGCACCTGGCACATTGTAGGTTCCATAAATGCGGTTTCCTTTCCCTTCCCTTCCTCCATTTCTTTTCTTTTACATGTAGTTGATGGTGAATCCATCTTCCAGTGTTAGCTTTGCCACTTATTGCCTGTTTGATAAGTCCCTTCTCTGACTTCATGGTCCCTTCCCTGTTCTAGCCTTCTCCGACCCACGGTTTGCATTTGTGCCTCTCACATGGGACATGGCCGCTCCCAGAAGTTTGTAATTATGGTGTCCTTGTTTAAGAAAGCATTATCGGTCAAGGTCGTGATTTATTTGTGCTGGTGCTCGGGAACACAATCGACTGTAACAGCAGGTTCTTGTGGGAAATCTGGGTCTGCTTTGCAGCAACCTGCTTTACAAGGCTGTTACCCAAAGTTGGCCACCTCTGGAGCTAAATTAGAGGAGACTCAAAGCTAAGAAACCCTGCTCAAGGTGACGGGCTGAAATCACCTCCAGACCTTAATTATTAGAAAACCGGGGCCAGAACTGCCACGGCCGAGGAACATTTTAGACACATAAAGGGAGAGGAGTTATTAGGTGTCATACAAATGGGAAACAATTGGGATCAAATTGTAAGGAAAATGTCGGCAAAGTTCCAAGCAGTCAAATGATTAGAATATAAACCTGTCTTGCAGCACAAGGTGGAGGGGAAAAAGCAACTCCTTAGGCAGAAACAGATGCTGCTGGCAAAGAAATAGTCACTTCCATTCAACCCAACAAAGGCTGATCAATTGCCTGCGGTGGACAAGGGTCTCCATTAAGGTTCTCTATTGTCCCATCATGTTCTACTGAGCTGGAAAGCTAGGGACTGTTGGTTTGTCCAAAAAGGAGGCCAGTTTAGTTTGGAAAAACATCCCCAGAGAAGCGGCTACCAAGGACGGAGGGATCAATGGAGCAACTGCAAGCCACAAAATCAGCTTGTGGATGGATGCCCAGGGCCGGCTGCACCTCAAACCAAGAACTACTTTGTGGCTACCTTGGGATAAAAATGTAGGTCTACTGGTGTGCGTGTAACTATGTAGAGAGATATATTGTATATAACGTGCAGATTCATAGTAGCAAATCCATCAGAAATGCAATGGAACTCAAGAGTATCATTATTAATATTAATTGTACAATGTACAAAGGTACAGTGCAATCATTCTTTATATAGGATTAAACGAGATCACGTCTCCTAGACCCAAATGAGCCCACTTAGTGCAGGACAGTGCAGAATAGACAGATTGTTTAGGGGGAAGAGGGAAGTGGAGAACGTGGAGAAAGGTATTGAGGAGACAGAGAAAGACAGAGAGGAACGGGAAACCAGGATAGAAATAGAGAGCAACAAAGGCAGACATACAGAGACAGAAATAGAAATGGAGACAAAGAGATACAAAGAAACAGAGAGGTGGGAAGAGAGAGTGAGGGAGAAGGGAGACAGAGAGATAAAAAGAGAGAGATAGAGGCAGAGAGACAGACAAAGAGAGAGTCAGACAGACAGACACACGCAGACAGACACACAGAAACAGAGAGAAAGAGAGAGATAGAAAGAGAGGAAGGGGGACACAAAGTCTATGCTATATATATATATATATTTACACACACACACACACACACACATATCCTTAAAACTGTATATAACAGAAATCAACAATTTCTTGTAAAAGTCCCTTTCTTGTTCTTTGTGTATTGATATATTTGTGTTTGTTAATGATTGCTAACTTCATAGTAACAAAGAACTTTTTTTTTTTTCATAAAGAGTAATGGACTTATGGGCTCTTGTCACTTGTGGGACATGTTAACATTGACCAAGTTACTTCTTTTCTTAAAACAACAGCAGTTTCATCTGTAGACATAACAGATTCTGCCTCCCCTTTTTAAAGAAACTCTTTAGGAGATGAAAAGCCCTTTCTAAGTGTGAGGTTCTATATTGTTGGTGTTCTCAAGGAAGTGAGTATTGTAAAGCACTGTGATTGGACAGAGGAGGCAGCTTTCTGGGGTGAGTAGGAAAGGACCTCCTTGATTCATAGCTGAGAAGGGGGAACCTCTCTCCTGTCCTTCTGGGAGGGCAAATGACTTTAAAGGCAGCTGTTATGATGCTGACTTCAGTTCTGGGGAGGTGTGAAGGAGCAGATTTTAGCCAAAAGGAAATTAATTACATGTGACCTGACCCAAGAGGAAAACAGAGCTAAAAGAGCCTTGGTCTTCTGGCAGTTCTTTCTTTGCTTTTCTTCCATCTTTTCCTTTGGAGACAAGAACAGTAAGAAGAAACTCTCTTCTTCATTCCCCTTCTACCTATTCTTGGAAGATAGGCTAATGGATGAAAACCGTGTATTGAGCATTTCATACATGTTGAACATTGTACTGAACACTAACCGGGGAGCAATCTGAGTGTGCATCTTGTCTCTGTCTCTTTGTCTCTAATATCTTATTAGGTCTATTTGTCTGCCTCTATATCTATTTCTGTGCCATCCCTGATTGTCCAACTGTCTGTGCTAAGAGCTAGGAAGTCTACATTGCCTTGGGTGGTCAGATCTAGTTGGGTCCGGGAGAAATAACCTCATTTCATTCTATTTGTAAGAATGCCTATCTGTGCTGTGGAGAAGGGAGAAATTTGGGACCAGAAAAGAACTAGAGTATCTTATGAAATATAAAATGGATAATTTTGATTATATTAAGTTAAAAAGGTTTTGTACAAACAAAATTAATGCAGACAAGATTAGAAGGGAAGCAATAAACTGGGAAAATATTTTTATATTCAAAAGTTCTGATAAAGGTCTCATTCCTAAAATATAGTGAGAATTGACTCAAATTTATAAGAATTTAAGCCATTCTCCAATTGCTTAATGGTCAAAGTATATAAACAGACAACTTTCAGATGAAGAAATTGAAACCATTTCTAGTCATATGAAAAGGTGCTCCAAATCATTATTGATCAGAGAAATGCAAATCAAGATAATTCTGAGGTATCACCACATAGCTCTCACATTGGCTAAGATGACAGGAAAAGATAATGATGAATGTTGGAAGAAATGTGGCAAAACTGGGACACAAATACATTGCTGGTAGAGTTGTGAATGGATTCAATCATGGTGGAAAGCAATTTGGAACTATGCTCAAAGGTTATCAAACTGTGCATAGCTTTTGATCCAGCAGTGTCTCTTCTGGGCCTGGATCCCAAAGAGATACTAAAGGAGGGAAGGGACCACATGTGCAAAAATGTTTTGTGTTGGCCCTTTTTGTAGTGGCAAGAAACTGGACACCGAATGGATGCCCATCAGCTGGAGAATGGCTGAATAAGTTCTGGTATATGAATGTTATGGAATATTATTGTTCTATAAGAAATGATGAGCAGACTGATTTCAGAGAAAAAAAAAACCTGGAAAGATTTACATGAACTAATGTTAAGTGACATGAGTAGAACCAAGAGAATGTTGTACATGGTAACATCAAGATTATGCAATGATCAACTATGATGGATGTGGCTCTTTTCAACAATGAAGTGGTTCAAGGAAATTCCAATGATATTGTGATGGAGAGAGCCATTTGCATGCAGAGAGAGGATTGTGGGAACTGAGTTTAGATCACAACATAGTATTTTTACTCTTTTTGTTGTTGTTTGCTCGCATTTTGTTTTCTTTCTCATTTTTTCCTTTTTTGATCTGATTTTTCTTGTGTAGCATGATGTTTGTGGAAATATGTAAAGAAGAATCGTACGTGTTTAACTTATATTGGATTGCTAAGGAAAGGAGTGAGGGGAAAGGGAGGGAAAATTTGAAACACAAGATTTTGCAAGGGTTAATGTTGAAAATTATCTACACATGTGTTATGTAAATAAAAAGTTTTCATTAAAAAAGAGACCTATCTGTGCTGAATCTTTAGGTTTACTATGAATAATCATATTCTCATTTATATTGTATTTCTGATGCAATTTAAAATTTGTACTGAGGCAGACATTTCCCTGAATGTCCATGTACTTGTTATTCTTTATTAAATATTTTTGTTCCACTCTCCCAAATAAATTTAGGTATTTATTCAGTGGGGTCTGGCTCATCAAGTGGCTTCATGTCCTTTGCCAAGAAAGAACTAAAGGTCCCACATGGGAAGGGCGGGCAGTTGTACTGCTCTGATTCTTTGCTAGAGTCACGATGAAGGGAATGGTGGAGTGGAGTTAGAAAGAGACTAGTTCTTTTAACACTCAGCATGATTGCCTTCTCCCTAGAATCCCCAGTTGAGGGAATGTTGGGAGTATTTTGCAATAATTCCCTGGAGAACACATTGCCAAGGTCAGGGTCTGGACAACCTAAGTTAATAAAACAATAAATAGCAAATGGAGAAGAAAAGAGCTCTTCTGTGTTGCTTTGGTTGCTTTTATGTAATGAAGTGCTTAGGTTGGAGAAATAAAGACTCTGTGTGTGTGTGTGTGTGTTTGCATGTGTGTGTATGTTTGCATATGTGTACATTTGTGTATCTCTGTGTGCATATGTTTTGTGTCTATATATGGGTACATGTGTGATTGTGTGTATATGTGTGTATGTGATAGTGTGTGTTTGTGTGTGTGTGTGTGTGTGTATGTGTGAAGAATAGAGGAGACCAGTCTTCAGGTGCCAAAAGCAAATTCTATAACTCTTCAAGGATCTCCAGTTGGCAGCTGGATGACCCTCGGCTGCACTGTCCTCAGAGTCAGTCTTCCTGCAAATAACCTTTGGGGTAAGTCGTCTCTGAGCTCTTTCTATGTCTGAGTGAAGTGCATTTGATTGGACACTAGAATGGGAATCAGAAAGAAGGCTTCTGTTCAATCCTTCCTTCATCATTTATTAGTTGTGTGACCTTGGGCAAGTGGGCCTAGTTACCTCATCTGTAAAACGAGGGCTCGAATGACTTCAGTGACCTGTAGGTCACTAGCTCTAAAATCATGATCCTATGATAAGTACATATATATATATAGAATAAATATAAATAATATATATATAATATAAATAAAATATAAATAATAACTATAAATAATACAAGTGTTGAATCAAGGTAGTTAAGGAGGACAGTTGGGCTTAATCAGGAAAGTTTTCATATAGAGGCTGGTGTTTTAACTGAGTCTTTTTTTAAAAAGGCAATCAGGGTTAAGTGACTTGGCCAGGTTCACACAGCTAGTAAGTGTGGTGTCTGAGGTTGAATTTGAACTCAAGTTCCCCTGACTCCAGAGATGGTGACTATCTTTAGCTAAGTCTTAAAGGAAGAGGAGCATTTATACCGAGGTGGGGAGGGAGGGAATCTGAAGCTTGGAATATGGCCGATGCAAAAGGATGGGGATAAAAGATGGCATACCATGTGAGGAACAGGAAGAAGGCTTGGAAAGTACCATATAGAATGATACCGTAAGATAGATTGGGACCAGGTTGGAAGAAGTTTAGAAGTGAAATAGATATTTTGTTTTATTTTTATTTTATCCATCACCTCCTGAGGATATTCAGTCTGCTTTTGACCCTTTATTGGAATTACTATAGTGGGGAAAATAATCCTGGTATAGAGTTGGATAAAATGACCTCAAAGACTCTTGAATTGAATGCATGGGACTTACTTGCCATCTAAGGGAGGGAGTGGGGAGAAGGAGGGGAAAAGTTGGAACAGAAGTTTTTGCAAGGATCAGTGTTGAAAAATTATCCATGCAAATGTTTTGTAAATAAAAAGCTATAATAAAAAATAAAATTAAAAAAATCTCTTAGTTGAGTTCTTCCTCACTTACATTAAAGAACAGATAAGTCATTTATTTATATAGTAAATCAAGTCCAAATAAGTCCTTGGTAATGGGAGAGACCATGATGTTCAGTGGAAAAGCCACCTCTGGGAGTCAGCAAACTCAGGTTCTGGACCTGGCTCACGCCTCGCTTTGTGATATTAGGAAAGTTGCTTCCCCGATCCGAGCCCCAGTTTTCTCATCCATCATACCAAGGGTGGAGACCAGGTGATCTCTTGGGTCCCTTCTGGTTGGAACACACTAATTCTGGCCTATTGTTATCACATTTCAAAACAAATGCTACCCTTGGGCCCTTGCCTGCACATGTGTAGGCATTTAATGTTATTATTGCTGTCAATCAGTAGAACTCCGTGGGAGTCATTATCTTGTGATTTTCTCCTTCCTTTCTCCCAAGCATTATAGTAACCCAGGAGTCGGGGAAAGAAAACTGGACTAGAAACCAAGACACCTGGGTTTAGCTCTCAATTCAGCCACGTAGAGAAGTTAATAAAACTTGCCTAAAGTTACTAAATTGATTAGTCTCATTTATAACGGATTAAACCAATACCACCAACAACCATAAGAGTCTAGGAAAAATAGGTCTAGAAAATCATTTAAATCCAAAAGACCCAGAGGCTTTTAGTGGACTGCACGTTCCATATGAGTCTGCCATTTTCTTTGGCTGCCAAAATATCCAAGATAAACTTGGACTACGGGAAGGGAAACTTAATGTAGAAAGTCTTCTCGTGGCCTTCTTCTTGGGAGGCTGTATGACCGAGTCCTGAAATAAACATTATAGCCTTTTAAGAATTAAAATGGAGATCCTCCAGAAAACAATGGAAAAGGGCAAGATGAGATAGGTATAGCAGCAAAGACCAGTAACTTAATTGGCCTATAGTTTTAAGGCTAACTAATAAGTGTGTCCAAGATATGCTTAATAAATTCTGAATTAATTTTTTCAGCTAGACCCCTGTACTAATAACAATGATATATAGCGATATTTCGATGACTGGTTTACAAAATCCCTTCTTTAAAACAACTCTCTGTGTAGGCAGAGGGCAATATTCTTTTTCCAAGAGAGTTCACAGTCAGAATCTCAGAAGTGGACAGTCCTTGGCAATCTTACATTTTTTATCTCCATGTTCTTGGACGCTTACACGGCAGCTTGTCGAAGTACTGAATCAGATCCAACCGGTTGAAGTTAATAAAGTGCACTCTTGATCAGAGCCATCAGAAAACAAGATCTATGAGTCACACGAAGCGGTGGCTTGGAGGATGGTTGTCTAATACGTACAGAGATGTCTCTATCAACCGGGATCCTGATTTGGCACAGAGTCTGGGGATTAAATACCCTGAGCTTCCAGGGAACTAAGTAATGACCTCAGACAACAAAGAATGGAGTGTATATGTCAAAGAGAAAACTAATCTATGATATTTTGGTGATGTTGGATCGTGACAGGAATATAACAAGCAGCTTCAAGGACTCTGGGAAAAGATCAAAATACAGAGATTCTCATAGTGCTAAATTAGAAGAACAAGTCCGATTGGACTGCTCACATGCCCTCAAAATTTACCATCTTTCTGTATCTCACGGTATTGTAAACTGACATGATGCTGGGGGCTGACATGAGCAGTATCAAGTCAGAGGTTTAACAAATTCAACAAAGCTTTAGACCTTTCCCAAGTATCTACTTACCTTAGAATTGGAAGTTCTAATTCTGCAAACCCGAATAAGAGTTGATGACTGCATCAATTGATTAATTGATAATAATTTCTTTTATTGTTATTATTATTTTTAATAATTATAACTTTTTATTGACAGAACCCATGCCTGGGTAATTTTTTACAGCATTATCCCTTGTACTCACTTCTGTTCCAATTTTTCCCCTCCCTCCCTCTCTCCACCCCCTCCCCCAGATGGCAAGTTATACATGTTAAATATGTCACAGTATATCCTAGAAACAATATGTGTGCGCAGAACCGAACAGTTCTCTTGTTGTACAAGAAGAGTTGGATTAAGTGATAATAATTTTGTAAGCACTTAGAATGTACCAGTCATTATCTTAAGTTCTGAGTAATAAAAAAAAGGCAAAAACATGACCCCTGTCTTCAAGAAAGCTATCCGTCCTGAAGTTCATTGGTATGAGGTTCTTTTCTTATTGGGGGAGATGAAGACCCTCCTCTGAATAAGGGGTGGGGTAGAGTTCCTAGCTGGTTCCCCCTCTGGAGAGTCTTCAAGCAGGGGTATCTTTAAGGATTCTTCCAGTGGGAGTAGCCCATTTTGGAGAATCAACATCTGGGAGCCTCTGGCTTCCAGCTTCAAGAGCCAAGATGGAAGATTCCTCTTGGGGTGGCTGAAGGAAAGGGCTCTGGGAAGGCATTTTTCATCAAATCCCTATTCCTCCTTGTTACCTTAAAGACTTCAAAGTCTTTGGAAGAAATCCAGTATCTTTTCTCTTGAGTTATCTCCTTCATTTTATACTGTTTGGTATATATTCCCCAATGAAAACTTTTTCTGATTTCAGTCTTGCCAATTTGTTTAAATGGGCTTCTTTGTTATTTGGTATGTGTGCTGATTGTGGAACTCAGATTTAATGGGGAAAGGGTCAAGCTTGAAATATAGAGCTTGGGGTCTCCTTGTCTCCCTCCCCAAATGACAAAATATCCAAAGTTAGATGGAGCTCAATTATATCCCCTAGACAAACAATATTTAAGGGAACAGCTAGTTTTGCTTCTAACCTGGTAATCTCTCTCTCTCTGAGGAGCACAGAATTAGGGCTTCTGACCTTTAAGGGGAACATGTAACTGACCTCTACTGGGACAGAAAACCAGAGAAGTCCATTATACGTACATTATCTCATGTGATCCTCTCAACAATCCAACAAAGCAGAAGAAATTATTATTCCCATTTTACAGATGAGTCAATTGAGGGAGGCAGAATTTTAGTGATTTACCCAGTTAGTAAGTATCTGAGGCAGAATTTTAACTTGTCTTGCTGACCTACATTTCTTTGGCTACCCCTCTATTATTTTTTTAAGTTACTCTTTTTGCAGATAATCTATTTGGTCACTCTCTTGGAGGGATAATAGCTTTGCCAGCTGCAGGTGTTTATGTTGCTTCTTGTCAAAAATAATTGTCTCCTCATACCCCTTCTATCTCTTCACTGACTGTTGGGTCCCACGCGCTTGGGATGCTGGGGAAGGGGAGGGGGGGTGCTCCATTATTCAGCGATATGGCTGGGTTGGGAAAATGTGTGTTCAAAAGATGGGCTGGGATCCCAGGGAACAGCTGGGGACTATTGAGAACGCTGAACATTTCCCAAATGGAATTCTGCTGGCTTTCTTCCTTCTCTCCCATTTTGGGGCCTGATCACTGGCCTCCGGAGGAACCTGTCCAAGGCTACATGGTTCACAAGACTCAAAGAAATGATAGCCTGAAGATAATCAAATTTCAGAACTTTATGGGAAAAGGGCAGATAATGTAAAAAACACAATGATAACAACACTAGTTAGCATTGCTGGTGTTAACTAGTACAGTGAGATGGGACAGTGGATCGAGTGCTGGGCCGGGAGTCGGGAAGATTGTTTTCCCTGAGTGCAAATTTGGCTTCAGATTTTCCAAGCTGTGTGATTCTGGACAAATCACTTAATCTTATCTACCTCGGTTTCCTTGTCTGTAAAAGAAGCTGGAGAAGGAAATGGCAAACCATGCCAGTATTCCTGTCAAGAAAAGCCAAATGGGATCACCAAGGGTCAGATGTGAGTGCAACGCTGAAAACAAAAATGTCTATAGTATTTTAAGGTTTGCAAAGTACTCATTTGGTCTTCACAATAACCTTGTGAAATAGAAGGTGTTATTATCCATTTTTCAGATGAAGGAAGTGAAGCAAGATTCAATTCAGGATTTCCTGACTCCAGACTCTCTCTCTCTACTGTGTCACATAGCGAGGACATAGGACAGACTGTCAGTGTGGAGAAGAACAGAACATGTTACAGCTGGGAGGAACCTTAGAACATCAATGATGGCAGCTAGAAGAGAACTTAAAATACGGAATATTAGAATATAGTACACAGAATATTAGAACAGAGAATGACAGAGCTGAGAACTCTTTCCCTATTGTGTCACATAGCTAGGGCACAGGACAGACTGTCAGTATAGAGAAGAATCTTAGAACAGAAAATATTACAGAGAGCCTTAAAAAATATGGAATATTAGAATAAAGTACACAGAATATTTGAACAGGAAATGAAAGAGCTTAGAGGGCCTTTAGAACCCAAGAAAATATCCAGGCTTGGAAGCACCTTACTTAGAACCTTAGAATTTCAGCTAATTAACCAAGAAGCTTAGAACATGGAACATGGAAGAGCAGAACTAGAGCACTCTAGAACACAGATTGATTTCAAAGATTATTTAGAGCTAGGCCAGATCTTAGAGCTAATCAAGTCCTTCCGGGTTACAGATTAGATTTGGGAGGAGCTTGCCCAAACTTCCCCTATGAGCTGGTTGCTGAGCCCATAGTCAAACCCCAGCTTCTCCGTTCCATGCTTCTCATCGTTTGATGGCGCATTGGATGGGCTTGATGTAAGGAAGACCAGAATTCGAGTCTTGCCTCAGAGACTTACTAGGGATGGGAACCTGGGCAAATCATTTCACTGCTGACAACCTCAGTTTCCCCACTTATAAATTGAGAATGTAGGACTGGAAGATATTAAGTTTTCTTCCAGCTCTTTACCACGAGGATCAAAGCTCTGGGCTGCTCAATAGTGTAAAGCTTAGCACATAACAAAGCCTTTCTCTGCTCTTCCCCATAGTGCCTACTCCAGGGCTGGAGAATAAAGAGCTTCCGAAGGCAGGAGAATCCAGTACTTGTTACATTTCCCAGCTGAAGCCTGTGCTCAGCCCTGGTCAGGAAGGGAGCAAAATCTTTCCTGAGTCACCCCTTTATGGGAGGGTGGAAATGATGGTTTGGTATGGATTGAGTTCTGGGATTGGAGTTTGACTCCAGCCTCAGACTCTGACTGTGTGAACTTGGGCAAGTAATCAACCTCTGTCTGCCTGAGTTTCCTCAACTATAAAATGGGGCTACTAATAGCCCCTACCTTCCGGGTAGCTGTAACGATCAAATGAGATGATCTCTGTAAAGCACAGTGACTAGCACATAGTAGGTGCTATATTATCATCATTTTTATTATTATCACCCCCTTCCACCTTCCCCTTCACAGTCGTTCTGGGGCAGAGCTAGGGAGAGTTTGCAAGTCATAGCTGCCTGATGTGGGAGGGGCATCCGGAGAGCTGGCGACCCAACCTGCTTATGCAAGAGGAGCTAATTGAGAGTCAAACCTTGTTGTTGGAAGAGTTTTTTTGGTGTTTGACCCTCGAAGTATTTCTCAATAAAATCAGAGTACATAGTTTACTCTCTGTGACTAGAGATAAAATACAAAGGGGCCTTGACTGCCAATGCCTAATTGGTTGCACATGGAAGAGAATCCTGCTTCCCCTCCTTCTCCTTCTTTTCCCTGCCTTGCCTAATTCTCCCCCTCTAAGATCTGGGAGACCCTGGGAAGAACTACTGAATCCCCCCCTACGGCCTTCCTTATTCTGTTCTTCTACTTGTTTGTGCTAATGAAAAAAGTCAGATCCAAAGCAGATTTTCTTTCCTTTAAAGCACCCTCTGGTTCCTTCAACAAATGCTGAAATGCTTACTCTATATGGAGCAGCCTGGCAGGCATTTGGGTACAAAATTTAGAAAAGACAAGGTTCCTGCCCTCATAGAGTTTACATCCTAAATGGAGCCATAACCTTATGGGGAAATGGGGGCTTTGCTTCAGGTGGGATCCCAATGGGAAGTTTCCCAAGTTGCCATTCTGCAAAGTTCACAGGCTTAGAATCAAAGAGTGACCCTGGGTCATGAACCATACAGACCTAGAAGCCATAATGACCCCGATTCATAATATTTAGAAGCCAAGATTGACTCTGGGTCATGAACTCCACAGACCTAATACCCAAGAATGACCCAGGATTAGGAACTAAATGAACCTAGAACCCAAGAATGATCCTGGATTGTGAACTAAACAAACCTAGCATCCAAGATTGACTCAGTCATGGGCTACACAGACCTAGTACCCAAGAATGACCCAGAATTAGGAACTAAATGAACCTAGAACCCAAGAATGATCCTGGGTTGTGAACTAAACAAACCTAGAACCCAAGGTTGACTCTGGGTCAGGAATTACACAGACCTAATACCCAGGAATGATCCAGGATTAGGAACAAAATGAACCTAGAACCCAAGAATGACCCTGGGTTGTGAACTAAACAAACTTAGAACCCAAGGTTGACCTGGGTCAGGAATTACGTGACCTAG
The DNA here is from genome assembly GCF_016432865.1 of Antechinus flavipes. Taxonomy (NCBI): domain Eukaryota; kingdom Metazoa; phylum Chordata; class Mammalia; order Dasyuromorphia; family Dasyuridae; genus Antechinus; species Antechinus flavipes. Next base: position 471,386,786 of record NC_067401.1, on the reverse strand, counting down.
TACCCAAGAATGATCCAGGATTAGGAACAAAATGAACCTAGAACCCAAGAATGACCCTGGGTTGTGAACTAAACAAACCTAGAACCCAAGGTTGACTCTGGGTCAGGAATTACACAGACCTAGTACCCAGGAATGATCCAGGATTAGGAACAAAATGAACCTAGAACCCAAGAATGATCCTGGCTCAAAAACTACGTAAGCCTAGGATGCTCTTACCATAGTACCTGACACAACAGTAGGCGCTTAATAAATGTTTGTTGATTGATTAATCAATGGAGGGATCAATCTAGCTAAATGTGGAAAGGTGCATCACCCATTTTACTATTGTGATGGGGATACAGGGATAAGTTAAATACACGAACCAGATAGAACTAGATAGAAACCTACTCCAATTCAAAGACCCCAAATCAGATAATTTACCTCCTGACTTAATAGAAGCTGTCCTGCTTCCTCCCTGAAAAGTTGGAAGGTCTCTGGAAGCCAAGTGCCCCAAGTCTGCTCTATTCAAGATTTGGTTGGAGATGTTTGGGCTCAGAAAGAGTTGGGGAATGGCTGATGACAACTTGAAGACTTGAAGGCCCATCCCGAGGAACACTGGCTAGCTTTGTTTTGCTCAGACTGAGAGGGCAGAATGGGGAATAATTTTTTGGGGGCTGGATATTGGGAAAAACTTTCTAACAATGGGAGCTGTCCTAACTTGGGATTGGCTGCCTTGGGAGGCAAGAGGTCTTCAAGCAAAGACCCATGGCCCCCAGATGGCTTTGAGAGAGAGAAGGTTCTGTTTTTTGTAAAGACCCTGGTGAGGGGATCTCTGAAAGAGGCTTCACTGCTGCCCATTATACAGGTGGGGAAACTGAGGCCAGAAAGAAAAGCTTCAGGGGATGCTAGATTTACGGTTTTGTTGTATTGAACTTCTTGGGACCGTGGAGAAGAACAGGAATTTCCCATATCCTCCTTTTTGCACTTCTTTCTTTCTTGCCCGCTTTCTTTATTCCTCAAGTCTCTAAAGTAAAGTTTTGAGTTGATATTGAATTATTTATTTTGTGCTGTACACGGTTTTTGCCTGAGAGAAAATTAAACATAGCAGAAGATCTGGATTCTATTATTGCTTCAGTGCCTCATATATACAATTGATAAACTCAGTGACCTCTAAGGCCTTTTCCATCTCTAAGCTATGATCTTATTACTGTTGTTCTCAGCAGCAATCATTGTGTGAATTCAGTGAGACACAAAATTTAGGGAAGAGAAGATATCGTTTCTTCCTGCTTAGGACATAGTCGATTCAATTCGATTCAGTTCAGCTCATCTCAATTCGATTCCACGCAAACATTTTAAAGAAGGTCCTGTGCCAGGAGCCAAGATACAAACACAAAAATCGAAGCAGTCTCAATTTAAGATCAGTTATTCAATCAACAAATGTGTTAATTTGCACTTTATCAGGCCTTAATTAGGGGTTTGGGATATAAATACAAAGAATGAGACATTTCCCTCTCTCAAGAGCACGCATCCTAGCTGACACTGAATGGGGGAACAAGCCCTCTGCCCCAGGATTGCTGATTCTCTGTTGTCCTGAATTCGAGTCCACATCCTCTGCTTTGAGGAACTGGGGAGAGATTGGCAATCCTCTTTCAGGGCCATCGTCCTCAGTGGGCTGAATGGCTCCTGGGGCTCGGCGTGCTATGGCTTCTCTCGGCCGCCAGTCCCGGCTTGCCATCTTCCTTCCCATCAGTCCCCTCTTTATCTCCTCACTGTGGTTGGAAGACCGTGAGCAGGATTCGGAGGAGGATGGAAGACAGGAAGGATGGAGGAGTTGTGTAATCCCTGACCAAAGGGAAGGAGAGAAAAGTCTCTTCATTGCACGATGGGAAAAGAGGCCCGGAGGAAAGAACATCTGGAGCCATAAATCGGCTCGACAAGTGGAGATGAGTGAGACTGGAGTGGAAGCTGCCATGCTGCCGCTGCCTCAGGGCCCAGCCTAGAACGGCAGGGATGAGAGCAGGAAGAACACGGCAGAGGGACCTTTCCCAAAGTCCGCGTGGACAGTAATGTGGTCAGTGGGCCCTGGGCCGGCTCCCACATCCTCTGTCCTCTGCCCTTCCTCTGGCTCTCAGCCTCTGAGAAGTGGGGCTTTCACCGCAGGGCTCCCTCAGAGTGTTTGGAGAATAGAGTGGCCCTGGCTTTTGGAGGTCGTGGAATAAGAGTCCTGGAAGCAACCCCCAAGCTTAAAAGCTCTGAGATCGGGCTTCAGAATGGACAGTGTTACTGAGCTCTCCCAGAGAACCCAAGTTCCCAGATCTTGTCATTTGTTTCTCTATCACATGTTCTTGTGGACTTGTCTCCTTCTCTCCACCACCGGGCCCTTATCCCCTCTCTCTTGGAATATTGCAAGAGTCTGTTGGATGGTCTTCTGACGTCGTCTCTCCCATCTCCCCTCGGCCGGCCAGTGTGAGTGTGGAGCCACAGTTCGTCCTTAGCTCTGCTGACCACTGTCCCGTGCTCTTTCTGTTCTTCCACACTTGCTCCTTAGGTCCCGTAAGGTCCCTTTCAGCCCCATTTGGTCTCTTTTTATTCGCCTTCTTGAGTTACGAGAAGTTTTCCGGGAGCACTGGCTGCAAACCCAAGGGGCTGCCCTAAGTGGTGGCGAGTTCTGCTTCCTGAAGGCCTTCAGGCAAGGCCCGGATGGGGGGGGGGGCTGTGGAGGAGAGGAGCCTTCTTGGATGAGGGCAGGGCTGGAAGCCTTCTGTGGCCTTTTCAGAGTGGAGATTGTGGACTTCCATTTCCCTGCCAGGCTTGTTTTGAGAGCCAAACTCTGGGCAGAGACATTAGGAGCTGCAGGAACCCTCATACTGCTGACCCACAGCCCTCATTTCTGCTCCTTGTACTGGACACTCCCTTCTCTCTTTCTTTGCTCCGAAGCCCATCTCTCTCACTCTCGTCTATGTGAAGCCTTTCCTGATTTACCCAGGGTCAACGGCTTGTAATTTTGAGGCAAGATTTGAACTCAGATCTTCCCCATTCCACATCCTGTAGGCTCTGACTGCGCTATCTCGCTGCCCGTTCTTGGGTTCCTCCCAGCTCTTCCATTTCACGTTCTGAAATCCTTCCCTCCTGGGACACAGCCTTTTGTAAGGTTCTTTCCAAAGCTCTATACCAGGGAAAGCGGTAAAGGCTAGCTGAGAAACCAAGGCACCAAGAAGCCTCTCTGGGATTGGTTTTTAGCTCTGGTGCAGCATCTGGAGCTGCCGGCCGGCAGCTGCCAGGGAATTCTGGAGCAGGTTGGGTGGCCGCAGAGTGGGAGATATGATGAGCCAGAGATATTTGGGATGTCAGGACTGGGAAGGGGCTTAGAACAGGGGATGTCAGAGCTGGGAGGGGGCTTAGAACAGGGGATGTCAGAGCTGAGAGGGGGCTTAGCACAAAGAACTGTTAAGGCTAGGAAGACCTTAGAATAGGAATGTCAGGGCTGGGAAGGGCCTTAGAACATGAGTTGTTTGAGCTTGGAGGGAGCTTAGAACAGGGGATATTAAGACTAGGAGGACCTTAGAACAGGGAATCCATTTCTTTTCTTAGAGCATCAGACCTGAAGAGACCTTAAAACAGAATTTTTAAAACCTTCAAAGTTAGAGCTGGAAAAGATATTAACATGAGAATATGGGCCCCGATGGACTGTGCAATCTAGGGCTTCCAGGCTGGTGCTTGGAGGGGCCTTTAAAATGGAACATATGAACATGGAATATTAGAGCTGGGGAGGACATTAAGGAATATCATAATATACCCACTGCCATTAATAAAGTGCTTTAAGGCTTCCAAATGGCTTCAGATTCACTCTCTGATTTGGTCTTTATCATAGCTCTGTAGGTAGTGGAGGAATTGTTGCTTTTGTTCTCTGGCCCTCAGGTAGTGCAGTGGGTAGTGCACTGGTACTGGAGGCAGGAAGACCTGAATTCAAAGCTGGTTTCAGACCCTTACTAGCTGTGTGGCCCTGGATAAGTCATGCCATCCTGTTTGCCTCAGTTTCCTCATCTGGAAAATCAGCTGGAGAAGGAAATGGCAAACCGCCCCAGTATCTTTGCCGAGAAAATCTCACATGGGGTCATGAAGAACAGGCCACTGAAGAATATAAAAAACGGATTTCACTTTTATCACAGCCATATAAATTAGATAGAGTGAAAACTATTATTCCTTTTTTACCCATAAGGAGATTGAGGTGCATTTGACTTATCCAAAGTCATACAGTAAACCCCAAAGCCAAGATGGGCCCGTTGCTCCCTGGGAAAGCGGCTCCCATCTCGCTTCCCGCTCAACTCCATCTGGATCATGGGAGACAGGGAGTAAAAACCTGACCCTCTTCAAGGCTCTGCCTCAGGCTAGTTCTGGGTGGTGGTTTTTGAAAGTAATTGTAAACACGCTCTCCCCAAACTCTGTGCTGACAGGATGTCCACTGTGAAGCAATCGGGGGTGTCCGGGCCAACTAATTGTGCTCACCCGGAGACATCTGATGGGCAGCCTGCCCTTCGAAAAGACCGCGCTCATGGAGGTGGAAGCACCAGTGTGCACCGAGTCTGGAAGGATGGCCCTCCGCCAGAGCGTGTACAACGCGGAGGGGTGATGATCGGATGCGTAAGAAGTTCTGGCATTATCGGGGGGACAAAACCTGAACCATTTGCCTCTCTCCCCTGCTTCCCCCTCCTCCCAAATTTCAATCCCTGTCTCTTTGAATAAGCCTAATTCCTTGCCTTAACGTCTGGGGGCTGCCCCGGCTCGCCGGAACAGCTGGCGAACAGCTGCCGCCCCTTCCCGGCCTGGCCTCCGTCCCATTCACAGCTTCACCTTCCAATTACAGGTATTAACTGTAATCAGGCTTCTTGCAGAGAGCCTGGGGGAAGCAGGCGGAAGGCATTAAGATTGCCTCCACCTGGGTACCAGCGATGGCGGTGGAAGGTGGAGCTGCAGAGGTGAGAACCTCGGCTGCCCGCGTCCGGGCTGCGGGTTCCTAAGGGGGTTTATGTACCTCACTTCCCACTGTACCCCTTAAAACCCTGCGACCGCCCCACAGCTTTGGGTGCTGCAGACGCTCGGGAGTCTGAGGGCCCAACCTTTCTGTCCTTGTCTTTGAGGCAGAAACAGAACTTTTAGACTTTTTAGAATGGGAAGGGAGGCATTTATTGCTGAGAAAGTCAATCTCCATCAATAGTCACTGAGTGCCACAGGCAGACAATCCACAGCATCTTCAACATGTGGCTATCAAACGTTTCCTCAAGACTTCCAAAGAGGAGGAACCCATTCCCTCCAACAGCAACCCATTTCCTTTTTGCTTAACCCCAAACATCAAGCCGAAATGGGTCTCTTTCCACCCTGGTTTTGCCCTCTGGGGCCAGACAGAACAGTCAGCCTCCTTTCCCACAAGAACGTCTTTGGAAGAAGTGAAGCCGATTGTCATATTCTCCAGGAGTATTCTAAGCCACAGATCCCTTTTTCCTTCAGAAATGGCCTGTGGAATGGCCCACTCATCCCATCCTATTTGCCCTAACTTATTCATGTCCTTCCTCAAATGTAAACACCCAGAATCCCCTCTCCTCTTGTTCCTCCTGGCTCTTTTTATTATAATCTTCCTAAATTTCCCTGCCTGAGGATTTTATGGTCTGAGACAGGATCCAGAAGGGCTTCACTTCCCTAAGTCTGAGAGCTTCACCTCTCCTATGCAGCTCAAGATAGCGTAACTTTTTTTCCCCTTAATTACCTCCAATTTATCTTGCTTATATCTCAATGACATGCAGCTGTGTGCATATTCTCTCCCTCATTAGAATGGGAACTCATTGAGAATAGGGACTATCTTTTGCTTTTCTTTGTATCTTCAGCATTTAGCACAGGGTTGGGTATACAGTAGGTGCTTAATAAAATGTTAGATTTTTTTGTTTTGTTTTGTTTGTTTTCCATTCTTGAAGAGGACCAAGGACATCATGTCTTGGTTTGCTTGTGAATTGGATTTAAGTGAGCGTCACAAAGTCATTAATTACTCTCTCCTTCAGAATCACCAAAGACCATGGTAAGAGAAAAGGCAAGATGGTTGGTGATGGGCCAAATGACAGTTAACTATATATTGCCCTCTTGACCCATCCCCCACAAATCTTTTTCAGGCAATTACTTAATCTTCTGTACCCAGGTTCCCCCTCTATAAATGAGGGGTTGGACTAGACTTCTCCCCTCCCTTTTGGATTATTCATCCTATAAATCCTCAGATTTTTCAGATTCGGGACAAAGGCCATTAAGGACCCTCAGAAAGTTTTGAAAATTAGACTCAGTCTCGCATGACTTCACAGAAAACTGTTTTGCATGTTGGGGCAAGAAAATCCACTTTATTTCAGTCTAAAAGAAAAGTCACTAAAGGGGTTTGCCCGGCATATTTGTTGCAAACCCACGCAGGGAGAAGTATCTGTTGGCAGGTAGAGTAGGGTGTGACATTATGGGGCAAGAAGGTTTTGGAGGAAACCATTTCCTACGGGCAGAAATAAGATCAAAAAAGCCTACAGAAGCCAAGCTGTGGAAGGCCACGACTATCAGGCCTAGAGGTGATGGGGGACCCTGAAGCTATTTCAGCAGAAAGCTCCCAGGGTCAGACCTCACCTTCTCTCTGATGTCACTGGCAGGAGGACGGTTTCCCGATTAGGAAACTCTCACCACCAACAGATAGGGAATGCACTTGCTCTGTGACTGTTATCCCAAGGTTTCTTCAAGGTCACGGAGGAATAATTAATTAGACAATTTACCCAGGGACACACAGCCAGTGCGTAACAGAGCTCTGATTTTTCTGGAAAATAAAGGAACTTTCAAAAGAACAAGAACAACCACAATGAAGGACACGTGTGGATTTAGAATCCTCCTCCTCCTCCTCTCAGACCCCAGCGAAGGCTGAGTATTGGATGACTTGGGCTTATTAGGACTTGGGAGAGAACATTGTGATTCCTGCCATCCCTTGATTTCAGACCTAGAGTCTGTTTACATGTTTCCTATGTTGCTTGGACTTAGTGTTCTCTGGTACCATAAACTCGGATGGTCTTTGATGCAATCCAAAGGTTCAGAGGAGTTTTTCGACTCGAGAGGTCATCTTTGTTATTATTGTTCGGTTGTTTTTCAATTGTGTCTGACTCCTCCTGATCCCATTTAGGGTTTTCTTGGCAAAGATCCTGCAGCCATTTCCTTTTCATTAGGATCATACAGCTAGGAAGTATCTGAGGCTGGATTTGAACTCAGAGAGAGGAGTCCTCCTGATTCCAGGTCTGGTGCTCTGTGCCCCTCATAGAGACCACCTTCTTTTCCAAAGGCCTGAACGGAGAAAATCTTTTGTTGCTCAAGACCACCCAGTGAGAGTGCCCGACTCTCCGTCAGTGCTGGGAAGAGCCTTGACTGGCATTTGAGATCTGCAGTCATATACCAGCTCTGAGGTTTCCTCCAGGAGCTCAGTTTCCTTATTTGTAAATGAGGAGATTGGACTAGAAAAATCTCTAGGATTTTCTCTAAGAAACTATTTTCTGGCTTGAATAATTGACATCTTTAATAACCCAGTCAATCGACCAAAAAGCCTTTATGAGGTGCCCATTCTATGCCCTCTGCCAAAGGCACCGTTGCCCACAAAGAAGGGGAAGATAGTTTGGGGCTGGATGCACCGAGGGCTGAAGTGGAGGGATCAGATGGGGCTTCAGGTAGAAAGGGGTTCATCTGAATCTTGAAGGAAAGCATCGATTTCAAGAGATGGAGGCGAGGAGGAAGTGCCTTCTGGGTGTGGGGGACAGCTGGGGCAAAGGCATGGCGGCAGGCTAGGGAGTGCTGGCTGTGTTTGGAACAGAAAAGGAAGATGACACAATTTCAGGTCTGGAAAGGGTCCTCAGTGGCGAGATTCTCGGGAATCCCTGAACAAGTATTCCTTCTCCAGCATCCAGCCATCTAGCTTAAGCTTGAAGGCTTCCAGGGAGGGGGAACACACAATAACCTGGCAGAGGGGCTAGATTTAGGATCAGGAAGTTCTGGATTCAAATCTTACCTCTGACATGTGCTAAGTGTGTGAACTTGGGTGAATTATTTTTCTGAGCTTCATTTGTCTCATCTGTAAAATGGAGTTATCATCATCATCATCATCTTCATAATACTTTCATGGAGTTATGGTGAGGCTCTGACATGTCAACTTTGCCTAAACAAACTTAAAAATTTTATATATATGTTAATTGTTATTCCTCCTAAAACCTTTCAGGGAAGCTAGGTAGCACAATGAATAGAACAGCCTGGAGTCTGGATCTAAGTTCATATCCAGCCTCAGATATTTACTAGCTGTGTGATCCTGGGCAAGTCCCTTAACCCCAGTTGCCTCAGCAAAATAAAATAAAATAAATAAAAATAAAAAGTATAATGATTAGAAGAATATAAATGGAAACAACAACAAAAATGAATTGAAACTAAATGCTGGAATGACTAAGCTTATTTCCAAAGAAGAGATCTAGGAAGGTATCTTCCTCCTTTCTTTGCAGAAGTGGGAAATTACATATATGGTATACTGAATAGGATGTCCTACTTTGTTTTTTTTTTTTTTAAGCAGGGTATTTTATTTTATTTTTAAAAAATTTTAAGAGGTTTTTATTTACAAGTTATATGCATGAGTAATTTTACAGCATTGACAATCGCCAGACCTTTTGTTCCAATTTTTCCCCTCCTTCCTCCTTCCCCCTCCCCTACATGGCAGGATGACCAATACATGATAAATATATTAAATTATAAATTAAATACAAAATAAGTATACATGTCCAAACCGTTATTTTGCTGAACAAAAAGAATCGGAGGATGTTCTATCTTGTTGCTGTATTAGCTACTTTTACTGAATTGTCTTTTCTTCTTTTTTATTATTATTTTTTAAAAATAAGTGTTTACTCTGGAAGGGGAAGGAGAAGGATTGAAGTGTATAATGGGAATGTAGGTGCTGTAAGAACAAAAAATACGATATATTTTTAACAATTGGGCTACATGGTTTTTAATTTCTCTTCTACACTGAGATCTGTGTTCCTTTTTTTCTATGATTTTATGTCAGTGACACATTAATTCAATAGACTGGCCATCCAAGTGTCCTCTGGATTATTCATGATTACTCTACTGCGTAAAGGAGTTGTTTTCTGTGTCCTTGAAAGGAGATACCCAGATCTTATGTGATATTGTTAGTTTTTATAAATTGCACATTCTAATGGTCTATATTAATGTGTTTGTGTATTTTACCTTTACAGATTGCTCTCATTTTGTGAGAGGCAACGCAACAAAACAATTAAATAAAACTAACATCCTGAGTGTCCTTGTCTGTGTGATCCTTACCACGATTATCACCATGAACCATGACCAGACAAAAACATCCAGATAATCCGTTCTCTGGCTTGGTCAATTATAGATTCTCCTTAACTGTTCTCATTCTAACATAATAATAATAATAATAAAATTTCTATAGCATTCACTACATGCTGGCCATTGTGCTAAGTGCTTTCCAAATATTATAAATACAAATATTTTGTCCTTACAATAATTCTGGGAGGTGGACATTATTATTCGCTCCATTTTACAAATGAGAAAATTGAGGCAAGGGGCAGCTAGGTGGCCCAGTGGATAGAGCACCAGCCCTGAAGTCAGGAGGATCTGAATTCAAATCTAGCTTCAGACACTTAATATTTCCTAGTTATGTGACCTTAGGCAAGTCATTTAACTCCAATTTCCTCAGGAAAAAAAAATGAGGCAAGCAGAATTTAAATGATTTGCCTAGGGTCTAAGTGTCTAAGGCTGGAACTTAATTCTTCCTGACTCCAGGCTTGTTGCTCTTTTTTTTTTGTGCTGCCCCAATCTCTTGTCCACCTACGGATGGAAAATTCATTTTCTGAGATCCACAGAAAAGGAAGGCAGGACTAGGCAAGCTGTGTGCAAAGCTTTGCCATCCACGTTGGAGCCAATTGTATCTGTGAGATGCCGTTGGTCACAGAACTATGTCCCCAGAGGTTGGTAATAAGGTGGTAGATGCCTAGGGGTGGAGGAAGTATTCAAATTTTCCTGTTAAATAGCCAATAATTTGTCTATTTAATGACAAGCAAAGTGGATTTGATTCTGGGTAAATGTCTGTAAATTTGAGATGGCTTCCATGTCACCCATGTATACTCTTTCTGGTGGTACAGATCATCACCCTTTCCCCCCTTCTCATCCTGGGGACTTTCTGTCTTTCCCAAAACCCTCCATGAAAGATCTAACCACCATACTAGAGTCCTGCCTGGATCCCTTAATATTCCAGAATACTAGTGATACACTTAGAGTCACCATTTGCTCACTCTTGTACATGGGTAGCCAGTATTTTTTTCCCCCAGTTATTCATGTTCTCCAAGAAATCTTTGAGGACACTTCTTACAAACAGGTAGGTCATCACTGGGAATAAAAAGCAACCCACCTAAGTCTAAGTCTACACTTGATCTTCTCTTTTGCATTTTGGATCACTTGTAATTTAAATATTTTGAGGGAGGGATTATGGCTTATAATTTGTAGGGACTTTGGGATACTGATTCTAAAGGAAAAGTTTTTTTTTTTCCCCAACAAAAATCAACTGGGGATTTTCGCAAGTAATAAGCGATTTCCCCAATCCTCTCTGTTCTTTTTCTGACTTTATGCTGGGCTTGATTCAGGTCAGGAAGCATCTCGTATTCTTGGCATCTTGTGAGTACTTAATAAAAACTTGGTGATTCATTGATTATCTAAAATTATTTTAGGGGCTAAACTCCCCAAGATGTTCATCAACTGCATGTAATTGCCTAGTTTAACAAGTGTTATCCGCTCATTTTGTTTTCCCTCTACACACATCCTGATGGAGTTCCTATTGGGTTCTAGACTCAATGCAATGACATTTTATCACTTGAATAAGGAACATCTAGAGAAGCTTCCTATCTATCGATCAGGAATCTTTCCTTTTGTCCTATTTGAAGGACTTCTTCTATGACTTTGGAAACCACCTTTGGGAAGCACTATCTCCTCCTGAAATGTCTTATCATGTTGTACAAACAAATCTGGATTCTCAAAGGTTATACCAGTAGAGTACAAGTCATTTGGCTCAGATAAAACACCCTTTGGGGGGCACGGAAAGAACTGATCAGGTATGATAGCCGAGCCACTATCAGTGATATTTGAAAGATCATGGAGAATGGGACTGGAGAAGGGCAAATGTCCAGATTTTGAAGAAATAGTAAAAATAGAGTCTATGAAGTCAATGAAATTGATCAGGTCAATGAAATTGACCAATTCCTGGAAAAATCCTAGAATGAATTATTAAAAAGATGATTAGGGAAATTCTAGGAAAGGAAGTGATGATTCCAAAGAGTCAGCATAAATTTATCAGGAGCAGAGATTAGGTCAGATTAACCTTCTTTCCTTTTTTCTCAGTCACTTAAGTGGTTGACAAGGAAATGCCATAGATATAATCTATGCAAAAGTGCTGAGTACTTTTTTCAGTAACCCCATTTAGGGTTTTCTTGGCAAAGATGCTGTAGTGGTTTGCTACCTCCCTGTACAACTCATCTTACAGATAGGAAAACTGAGGCAAACTAGGCTAAGTGACTTGCCGAGGGTCTCATGGCTAGTATGTGCCCGAGGCCAGAGGAACATGAGTCTTCCTGATTCTTGACCCGTTACTCTCTGCCCTCGGTACCATCTAGCTGACCTTATTATTCTTGCCTAATACTATTATGGAAAAATGAAGAGATACAGTTTCATAATAATACAATTAGGTAACTATAGAACTAGTTTAATGGAGTCAAAGAGGAATCATCTATTATCAATTTGGCGGGCTGCAGAACCAGGCTCTGTGCTTTTTAACATTTTTATTGGTAACATACACAGAGCATCAACGGTGTACACAGCAAATTTGTAAATGCCCTGGAGTACACACAGATTATAATATTGGTCTGAATCTAAGAATATGAAATTCAGATGGGATCAATGCAAAGTCTCACATCTGGGTTCAAAAAAGGGGAAAGATTTCGTAAGGATGGAAAGATGAGGAGATCATTGTTCGAAAAGCACCTGGGATTTCGGTAGGTCGACGGTATGATGTAGCTGATGTGAAAAAGGAGGTGATAAGCAGCCTGTGCTCTGCTCTGGCCGGATTCCCATGTGGAGAATGCATTCAGTTTCATGCTCTGCTTAGGAAGGGTATTGATGAGCTACAGAGGCAAGGGGAGTACCGCTTGAAGCTAAAAGAACTAGAGATGCTTACTCTGAAGAAGGGGGCGCTCTGGAGGGGCACGAAAACTACACTCAAGTATGGAAGGACTGTTACACAAAAGATGCATTTGATTTTTTTCTTTGGATCCAAAGAGCTGGAACAGATTGCAAAAAGGGCAAATTTGGACTTTATGTTAGAGAAAACTAATAGCGAGAGTTGTCAAAGGCAGAATAGGCTGCCTGCGGTTGGATAAATATGATATTGAGTTGATGATATAAACTGAGGGAGACTATGCAGCAAAGCATGGAGGGACTGGGAGCTTTGTTCAATCTAATTCTACTAACTTAGGAAATCGTTGTTACATGCAAGTTGTTATTCTGGAAACTGAATAAAGACAAAATAGCAGATTGCTCTGAAGAACCTTGCAATTTGTGTCCTCCTAGTCTGAGGAGCAGAGACATACACACAGAGAAAGAAACAGAGACCAAGAGACAGAGAGAGAATCAGAGAGAGAGACACACAGAGGGAGACACACACAGAGAGACAGACAGACCCATATAGAACTTCTAGGAGGAAAGAGAAAGGCTTTTCTTGAAAGGAGCAACATGACATGAGTTGCCGAAAATCAGGGATTCTGTTGCTGGAGGAAGGACTCTGCCTCTGTTGATGGGGGGAGGATTCTGCCTCTGTTGATAGGGGGGGACTCTGCATCTGTTGATGGAGGGAGGACTCTGCCTCTGTTGAAGTACACTTCCTATTAATATTGTTATCATGTTATACAAACCTCAGAGCATTGGCCCTCTGACTCTGTCCTTCAAGAAATGTCTTTTGCTTGGATTCTCATCTCTGACCTCTTTATGAGCACAGAATTAATTCTTCAGGGGAGATTCTTGTGAGGGGGGAAGGATCGGGGAGCTCCCCCACATCCAATATTTCTTCAGTCCAATCAGAGTTGGTGCAATATCTTTGTTAGAGATGTTTGCAATGATGGAGCCGGCTCCTGGGGGTGGGAGGGTGGGGAGGCAGAGATGAATTAGGGAATTAGAGGCCAGCGTTTCTATTTTTTCTTTACAACAGTTCATAAATCTGGTAATTACAAACAAAGGGGATTCTGTTACGGGTAAATACCATTTGAAATATAATTCCTGTAAATGTCTTTATTTCAGTCGTGAATTTTCAAAATTGTTGGAGTAATTAACAGGGCATAAAACAGCTTTCCTCCTCTGGCTGTCCCCTTTCCTGAATGCGGCCCTTGTGGAGATCTGCGAGAAGGAACCTCAGAGTGCCTGTTTTGGGGACCCACTCTGGGATGTTATCGGGGCTGGGCAGGGGGCAGTCCGGGGGGTTGGGAAATGGGGATGCCTTAACAAGCAACATCCCTTCCCCCACCCAATCCTTCAATTCATGGGCTGCAATTTAACGTGCTTATTTTAGGTTTCTTATAGGCCCGCCTTGGAGAGTCCTTGGGGCCCTTTCCTTAATAAATTATAATAGAACTAGGTGCCCTTTGCAACAACAAAAGTGTTCGTTCTGTGGTGTTTAAATCAGAATTGTGCACACCCTCCCACCCCCTTTGCACTGACATCATGTTGCTGGGGCATTTTTGTAAATTTTCCTGGTTTTTTTTTTTTTTTCTGCATCAGGTTTTCTTTTTCTCTGAGAAAGCCGTTCAACCCTGTGTTAAAAATACAGACCCCCATTCATGGAAGAAGCTTTGGTTCATGGCCAAAGAAATGGGACCTTCTACAAACCAAATAAGAGTCAGCGAAGAGAAGCTCAGACCTTTCCCTGCTGGTCCTCATCACTCACCTGCCTCCAAAGCGCTGCTCCCCTTCTCCTGCCCCCGACTCCACTTAACACCATTTTTCTTCATTCCACTTCACAAATGTTGATTTAGCGCCGACTAGGAGTAAAGCGGACCCCCTCCTGGATCATTACCTCGTCGTGGCAGAGGAGTTTGCACAACTCGGTGAAACTCTGAGCTATGTCGTTCAGGGTTACCCAGGATGGCCACGTCATAGTGGGGGATTCTGGCAAAAGAAGGAAATGGCAAACCTCCAGTATCTTGGCTAAAACAGTATGGCGTGCCATGGGGTCATGAAGACTTGGACCCAACGGAATGAATCAACAACAGCAGTGTGTAAAGCATAGTTTTCAGTGTCAAGAAATTCATACAACTTAGATCAGAAGGTCTCCCATGAAGATTGCCTCTTAGCCACCATTTTGCTCTGGTATACGGATCCATCAAAATGCTATTTTCCCTTCTTTTCTTCTTTTGTCAAACTTTATATTTCTAGTGTTTCTTTAACCAGTTTCTATTTGAGACTGATCCTGAACTCAACCAGTTATGGTCAACATTTATTGGTTCTTCCTCTTGTTCCATGCTCCTTCCTAGGCCTGAGGGCAGACAGGATAGTACTTAGGACCTTCCCAGGAAAAAACATGGGACCATAGATTTTAGAATTGGAAGATGCTTTAGAAGTCATTAAGTTCAATTCTTCCTTTTTACAAAGGAGGAAACGAGCACTCAGAAGAAAAAGGGATCCGGATCTCATGGCATTCAATAACAGAGGCAGGACTAGAATCCCAGTCTGCTTCTACCAAAGATAGTCTAGTCCAATCCCTTTTAGCCTCCTCTCCCCCAATATCCTCTCACTATTAAAACCTTTCCTCTGAAATGACTTTCCATTTATCCTCCTTACATCATATATATACATTTTTAGTATGTTTTCTCTCGATTTGGAATATAATCTTTTTAACAACAAGATTATATAATGATCAATTCTGATGGACGTGGCTCTTTTCAACAATGGGATTATTCAAGCTAATTCTAATAAATTTGTGATGGAGAGAGCCATCTGCATCCAGAGAAAGGACTGTAGACACTGAATGTGGAACCCAACATAGTATTTTCACTTTTTTGTTGTTTGTTTTTTTTCATTTTTTTTCACTTTCTGATCTGATTTTTCTTGTGCGGCACGATAAATGTGGAAATATGTTTAGAAGAGTTGCACATGTTTAACCTATATTGCATTACTTGATGTCTAGGGAAGGGGGGAAGTGAGGAGGGAGGGAGAAAAATTTGGAAACAAGGTTTTGCAGGGGATGAATGTTGAAAACTCTCTTTGTGTGGATTTTGAAAAATAAAAAGCTATTATTAAAAAAAAAAACAAACAAAAATACCCCTCCCCCAAAATATAATCTCTTTAAGAATAACATACAAAGTCCTTCACCTGGCAGTTCAAATCATAACAATCTGGCTTCAGCCCATTTTTCCTAGGAGATTACTCATTATATCTGCTCAAGCCTTCTATGCTTCAGCTAAACTAGACTGTATAGTTTGAAGGTTGTCTTCCACATCTGGAAACTCTCCTTTGTCACCTCCACCTTTTGAAACTCTGGATCCCTTCAAAACTCAGCTTCCCATTCACTTTTAAAAACAGGTTGTCCCTGATGCTCCATCCCTTCCCCTGCATTCGGCCTGGGAGTAGTTGGTACGATGGATCTGTGTACATGTTGTGGCTCCAAGGGGAGTGGGAGGTCCGTGAGCTAATTTGGGGTGGTCTCTGCTACCCAGCCCCTGGCAGATAGAAGGCCCTGAATGCATGTTTGCTCAGGTGACTTTCCAGAAAGGAAGGAATGGCTGGATGCATCAGGGTCTGGCCGGGTTAGGGACGGCCTTGTCCAGCAATGCAACAGGTCTGGGAAACAGTCCCTGATCCCTTGCAACATCTGTATCCTTTTTCCAGCCGAAGGAGTTGGATGCATGGTTCTTGCGTGAGCTGTGCCTGTAACAGAATGATCCAGGGAACAGCCAAGATGTGCAGATCCTTGTGGTTTGGACTAATGGATCTGCTGAATGTCTCCGGGTGCATTCAGGGAAATCTGAGCCCTGTGGCCTGGGAGCTGAACCTTGGCGCCCAGTGCTCTGGGTGCCCCTCCCGAGCTGTGTCCGTTGCCTTTGGGCTGAGGGATCAAGGGCTTTGCTTGCTCATGGTGGGCTGGGGCCCAGAGTACACCAGTCGGGTTAACACTCGCAGCACCGGGAGAGGGAAAAGCCCTGCTTTTGGAGCCTTGAGATTTTGATTTGAATTCTGACTCAGAAATCTCAAAGAACAGCAATTGTAGCCCAGGCTCAATAGGGAGTGATGGACTTAGAGAAGACTCTAAAGGCAAGCTTACCTTCCTAATTTGCTGTTCAAAAGTGCAGTGGGCTGCCTCCTGAGGAATGGGATTTGCCCCACTACATATCTTCAAGACAAGACTGCTGTTATTATTCAGTTGTTTCAGTTATATCTGGTTCTTCATGACCTCCTTGGAGGTTTTTTTGGGGAAGATGCTGGAGTAGTTTGCCATTTCCTTCTCCAGCTCATTTTACAGATGGGGAAACTGAGGCAAACAGGGTTAAGTGAGTGCCCAGGGTCACATAGTTAGAATCTTCCTGATTTCAGGCCCAGAGCCACTGAATACTTAACTGCCCAAAGGTTTTCACTTCTCAGGTATTTTGGTGGTAGAAGGAATAATTTTTTGTCAATAAGTTGGACTATGTGGGGGAAGAAGGACAGAAGGGAGAGGGGAATAAGCACTAATTAAGCAGCTCCTATATGAGCTGCTTATTGTACTAAGATCTTTTCCAAATCTGATCTCATTGGATCACTGAGGTTTCTTCCATTCTGAGATTCTGTGATTCTGGGCCTTTTTTGGTCCCCTATTTACTAGCGCACCCCTTCTCCAAATGACTTTGGATTAGTTGTATATATGCTCTCTCTAAACTTGAATATGCATATATGTCTATTTGTATATAAGTTGTTAGCTTAATTGGAATATATCTTGGACAAAAAGACTTTCATTTTCTTTCTTTCTTTCTTTCTTTTTTTTTTTTTTGTCTTTGTATCTGGCACTAAATTGCTTAGAATACTAAGTTATATGTTGATTGTCCTCCACATCTGGAAACTTTCCTTTGGGTTGTTGATCCTGTTTGGGTGGCCATGGACTATTAATTTGCCTGATATGAACCTCAATTTCTCCTTCTATCCAATGCAGGGCTTGGTTTCCAAGCTTCCTAGAATGTCTAAATACTTTGATCCTATCCCCTGAGGTTAGAATGCGAATGGCAGCCAACCCATGTCGAGGAATACACAACCCACCACCAAGAAAATCGTGTCCCAACTCTTGAATCTGCCATTGAAGCCTTCCATGATGTCTTTTCTGGCCAAACTTGTCTCATGCTTCATCACATTCGCTACATTGTAAGCTGAGAGAAATGATGATTTTTCTTTTACACTAATAACCTGTTACATTTAATGTATTCTATACAGGCTTTTTAGTTCCTCTTTCGAGTTTCAGCCCCTATAGATTAGCCAGTCTCTGAAGGACAGGCTGACAGATGAGAGTGGACTAATCCTCAGAGTGTATGCTTCTTGATCTTGGGTGGAACCCCACCCAAATAGGAGACTTTACTTCTGTTTAGAATATAAACAGAATCTAATCTAGATGAATTCTAGCCCTAAAGTTTTAAGTCTATTACCTTGCACCTCTCCATTGGAGTTTAGCACAACCCAGTTCATAAAGAAGAAAAGTATAGGTAGAAAAAGATTCTCTGTACAGATTGCTGGAGGTTACTGAATCTCATGATCAAGCTCATCTTCTCAGTAATATGCCTACCTCCTCATTCATTGGTCACCATTCAAGATTGATTTTCACCTGTTGAGGCAACCCCATCTCCCTCTTAGTTAATTCTCTGGATGTCATTTTTCTTTTCTTTTTTTATTATTATAGCTTTTTATTTACAAGACATATGCATGGTTAATTTTTCAGCATTGACCCTTGCAAAACCTTTTGTTCCTTGTCATTTCTCATAGCAAAATAGTATTCTATCCTAATAATATGCCACAAGTTGTTTAGTCATTTTTCAATTCATGCGTATCTCCTCGATTTCCAGTTCTTTGATACCACAAAAAAAAAGAATTATTATAAATATTTTCGTACATATAGGTCCTTTCCTTTGATCTCTTTGAGTTAGAGACCTAGTAGGGATATTGCTAGGTCAAAGGGTACATACATAGGTTTATAGTCTTTTGGGCATAGTTCCAAATTGTTTCCTAGAAAAAGTTGATCCGGTTCACAATTCCACAAAAGTTTATTAACATAACTCTTTTCTTTCATCCCTGCCAGCATTTGTCATTTCTGATAGATATGAAGTGCCATCTCAGAGGGCAACCCCTGTTCTAAGAATATGAGTCATTCTCCAGTTGATAAGTGGTCAAAGGATACGAACAGACAGTATCCTGATGAAGAAGTCAAAACAATTGATGGTCATATGAAAAAATGCTCTAAATGATTATTGATGGAGAAATGCAAATTAAAACAACCTTGAGAAATAATTTTACACCCACCAGATTGGCTACAATAATAGAAGGTGAAAGTGACAAATGTTGGAGGGGATATGGAAAAATTAGGATGCTAATTCATCGTTAGTGGAATTGGGAACTGATTTTGGAGAACAATCTGGGGAACAACCATTTTGGAGAACAACCTGGAACTATACCCAAAGACTTACACCCTTTGACTCAGAAATACCACTGTTAGGTCTATTTCTGAAGATAATTACAAAAAAAGAAAAGAATCCATCAATACCTATCAATTAGGAAATAGTTAAACAAATTGTTGCCTATGATTGTGATGGAATACTACTGTGTTATAAGAAATGATGAGTTCAACGATCTTCAAAAAACATGATACTTGAATGAATTAATGAAGAGCAAAATGGCAGAATGTAGAGAACATTGAATAATAATAGCAATACCGTTTTAAGAACAACTTTGAGTGAATAAGTTATCTCGACAATTATAGATGCCCAAATTAAGTATAAAAGACATATGAAGAAAGATAGCTCAGAATCCAGATAAACAATTGATAATGAAATGTATAGAATAATTTTACATGTATATGTATATATATACATGCATATAATTTTACATATATATGCAGATGGTAGTCATCTCGAGGATAAGTAGAGGGAGGAAAAAATTTACATGATAATTTTGTAATATATTTGAAAATAGCAAGCATGCAGAGTAGATTTGCAGTTTCATGTGCAATTATCTTTTTATTGTACTATGTTATGAAACTGCTTCTTTTATTCCATAAATTAAAAATAAAATTTAATAAAATTCACTAAGGTAAAATAATAGTTTCATGGTATCACATGCAAGTCTCCATTTGTATTCTTCATGCAAGAAAATGTTTATATTTATTAATATCTTCATGTTCACAAGAATATATTTTTTAAAACAAAGATTAAATTAAGAGGGAAAAAATAAAAGTATATTAAGATACTTAGTATTTTCATTAGTATTGTCGAGTTTGGTTGATTAGAGAAAACAATGATCATCAATTTATTAATTATTAGTTAGCCTAATTGGATTTTTAGTTACCAGGAATGAAGTGGTTACACTAACTTCCAACCATGGCCCTATAGTCTTTGCTTTTTGTTTTCCTTGCCCACTTGTCTTGCCGTTCCTGAACTGCGAAATTCTTTGTTGTTATTCAGTCATTTCATCATGTCTGATGCTCCATGACACCATTTGTTTCTTTTTTTTTGGGGGGGGGCAGAGGTATTGGAATGGTTTGCCATTTTCTTCTTTTTAGAGACGGGGAAACTGAGATAAACAGAGTTAATAAGCATCAGAAACAGGATTTAAATCTGTCTTTCTAACTTGAGGTCAGTACTCAAGTCTACCATGTCATGTTGCTTCTGAAGTCCAGAAAGGTGTGCCTTGCCCACAATCCCACAAGGAAAACTAGCAAACATGGGATGGATTCTCACTCACTAATTTGTCAAGATCCTTTTAGAGGTCGGTTTAGTCATCCAAAGTAATCCTGACAATAATTCCAGGTTCCTGGACCCCAAATGCAAGAATCTTCCCCATAACTTCACCCATTCTGAGGAGTCCCATTTTTCTTTTCTTTTTTTTTTTTTTAATAACTTTTTATTGATAGAACGCATGCCAGGGTAATTTTTTTACAGCATTATCCCTTGCATTCACTTCTGTTCCGATTCCCATTTTTCTCTGATCATGAAAGTGATATTAACTCTACCATCTCACGCTTTCAGGGGGCCTCTCAAGTCTCTGAAGTAAGAAGTATTAGTGCCATTCTATATATGGACAAACAATTTTTGGACGATAAAGGGACTTACTAATGTCTCTGGTATTAATGAGTAGTAGAGCTGGGAAGACTGTGTTCTTTTCGAACCTTTGAAAACTATGTTCTAAAAGCCGATGTTCCCAAACCAATGTGGATTTAGCTTAATAATTCTGGAGAGGAGGAGGAAGGGATGGGATAGGGGAAGAGAGAGAGATGGGGAGAGACAGAGACAGAGAAACACACAGAGAGACAAAGAGCGACAGAGAGAGACAGAAACTCAGAGAGATAGAGAGACGGAGACAGAGGCAGAAACATAAAGAGACACTTATACAGAGACAGAGAAAGAGACGCAGAGAGACAGAGAGAAGGATTGAGGGGTGTGTGTGTGAGTGTAGAATATCAGGCTGTCGTCTGTGGAAACGGACATCCAGGCTGTCCATAGCCCAGTGCTTCACCATGGGCTGCTGCTGGTTTTGAACCTGACTACAGAACTCGGGGACTCACTCCGCTCCTATGGGCAGGGATAAGACTTTTCATCTGGCAGTAAAAGCCTGATCCATGTGGATGGTTCCCGGATATAAAGCTGGTTCTGGCAGATTCTCTGGGACAGTTATTATTGAGAAGGGAAAGACTTAGAACAAGGCCTTCCTTTTACATAGTCTCTTACAGCCATAGAAAGACTCCGTCCTTAATTCAGGTCTTCATCGGAGACAGTCGGAGGGCTGGATCTGGAGTTGGGAAGATCTGACCCTTGCTAGTTGTATGATACTGAGCAAGTCACTTTACTCCAGTTTGCCTCAGTTTCCTCAACTGTAAATGGGGATTAAAATAGCACTCAGGGTTAAGAGGATCAAATGAGACAATAATTGTAAAACATTTGGCATGTAGTAGGTGCTTAAGAAACATTTCCCCCCTTCTTTCCCTCATCATCTCTCACCTGGACTACTGGAATCACTCCTAACTCCTTTTCTTAACTCCAGAATCTCTCTCCTTTATAATGTATCCTAAACAGATTATCCTATCTTCGATTATGGCCTTCTTTTCCTCAAACACCTTCAATGGCTCCCCATAACTTATTGAATCAAATGAAAATTTCTTAATCTGGCATTCTAACCCCACCATGATGTGGCTC
Source organism: Antechinus flavipes (assembly GCF_016432865.1). Classification (NCBI taxonomy): domain Eukaryota; kingdom Metazoa; phylum Chordata; class Mammalia; order Dasyuromorphia; family Dasyuridae; genus Antechinus; species Antechinus flavipes. The sequence continues at coordinate 471,365,286 of NC_067401.1, read as the reverse complement.
TCCCAACTGCATCTCAAATTATTCTTTTTAAAAATATTTTACACTTTAATAGGCCTCACTTTAGTCGTGTTCCATGCTGTCCCACTGAGTTGTCCAACTCATCTTGCTACTCCCCCTGGTGCTTCATCTTGAGGACCAGGTCCTGGAGGGTGTGACCTACTCAGGCTCCTCTCTTTAAACAGGTGAGACGTCCTGTTAGTGAGCGAGTTGGCACAAAGGCTCATGGTCCACAGAGCGTGGCCTGCTCCAGCCATGCTTCTTATCCCACCCAGCGGTCCAGCCCCACCCCACCTGCCCACTTCTCCTCTCCTCTTCTCCCATCATCCATCCCGCTTGCTATGAATCACACATTCATTCACCTCGCCGCCTTAGTCTACCCCCTTCCCTGGGCTTGCAACACCTCCACTTTTCCCCTCCCCATCTCACTCCACTGGAACCCTACATGGCCTAGTAAAAATAGATCTCGGTCTCAGGTCGCTGGATTTGGTTTAAATTTCAGTCTGTGATCCCTCTCTGTAGGACTCAATATTTCCCCTTTCTGAGCCTCAGTTTATTCATCTATAAAATGATCTGTGGTCCCTTCCAGATTTAAATCTGTGATCCCATGAGCCCTTCTTCAAGGTTCAGTCCAGACACTACCATCCCCAGAAAAGGAGGCCTTCCACGCTCTCTGGCTGGAAAAATCTCTTTTTGATCAGCTTCTTTTTTATTCACGTATCTCCAGCCTGATCTTAAAAAACGTTTGTGGCAGTTGACAAACTGATGTAATCTTGTGCACGTCTGATCCGTCTCCCACCAGTGTCCGAGATTTTGTGGTCCTTTGATTCATTTATTCCAGTTATTTTTGTTATAGTTACCTCCGTCTATGTTCCCCCCCCCCATTTTATGCTGATATAAATGCCCTCCTTTAATGCTCCATCACGGTGTGGAAGAGAGGCTGGGTTCTTGAAGTCTATGTACGGAGTACAAACTGGTGACAGCAAGACGGCAGCCGCCCACGAGCACTGGCCTGGGGCCAGACGGGGGGTCTGGTACTTGGGGACCGGCCTCGACAAATGTCAGGGGGCTCTTCCCTGATGGATGACCCCCAATGGCTGCAATGGCCTATAAGGAATCGTTACTAAGGTTTGGAAGAATGGGGTTCATATTGGAAAATGGAGTGTCTTACCTAGAAGTGACCTTTAGCAAATGGCCATTTTAGTAGTATGGAGAAATTATAATGTGAACTGATGGCTTAGAGGTAGTGGAGAGAGGGCTAGACCCTGGGTTCCAATCCAGCCTCAGACATTTATTAGTTGTATGAACCTACTTAGGTCATTTAATCGCTACCTGCCCCAGTTTCTTCACCTGTAAAATGGGCATCATAATAGCACCTACTTCTCAGGGTTGTCATATTTGTATAGTGCTCAGTAAATCTTCAAGTGCTACAGGAATGTGAGATATTATTGTTGTTGTTGCTGTGTCAGACCCCGGAGGAACCCTGGAACTGCTTCATCCTTTCAGTGGATAAAGCTGAGAAGAGAACTCAGTGTTGGATATAGTCCTGGTGGGGTCAGGATTACAGGTTAAAGACACAGGACTGAGGGCCCGAGGGGCGAGCTGGGACTCCAGGGGAGCTCGGGCGGAACGGGCACCTCACTGCCCAAGGAGCCAGGGCTTTTTTAGGCCTGGCGGCCCTGTCCCAGCCTGCTCCTGGGTGTGGAGCCAGAGCAGACCCAGCGAGGAGGAGCCCGCAGTGGGCAGACCTCTCTGTGTGAGTCTCCTCCTTTTTCCTCGCCACTTCCTCTGGCTGGTCAGACCCCCACCTCTCCTTCCAGGGCTGGGGGAGGGGCATTCGGGCAAAGACTCATCCTCGGAGTCTTCTCCTATAACCCACTCACCTCACAGAGGCAGGAGCAAGGCCCAGAGACCAGCCCGCTGTGGGCCCAGCTGGGATGCTGAGTGCCAGCCCTCCGTCCCCCGGGCCTCCTCCACCAAGGCTGCCTCCCTCCGGCCTCGGAGAGGAGGGCAGGGATGGAGCTCCAAAGCCTCCCCGGCCTCCGAGGCTCCTCCTGTCCCAATAGCCTCTTAATCGTTTAAGAAATCAAGCAGGGCCCATTTGGTGTTGATTACAGGCAACTTGGGCTCCTCTGTGCAAAGGAAATGGTACCTCATTTCTCTTATTAAAGTAAAATATGACCCATTTCTGTGCATGGGTATATTGTTGCATAAATTACAAGTATCCTCCTCTCTGTTTATATGTTACATAGAAATGTAATACCGGGAGGGCCAGGACACCAGGGCTCAGGAAATAAGAAACATCTGTTCTTTTCTCTTTTCTTCTCCTCTGCCTCCACCCCCTACCTCCCAATAGCAACCAGCCCTGCGCTTGCTGTCTCTCTCTCTCTCTCTCTCTCTCTCTCTTTCTCTCTCTCTCTCTCTCTCTCTCTCTCTCTCTCTGTCCCTCTGCTTGTCTTCCTCCCTTCCTCCTCCCCCTCTTCCTCCCTTCCTTCTCTTTCTTCCTCCCTCTCTCTCTCTGTTTCTCCTCCTCTTTCTCTCCCTCCCTCCTCCTCCTCTCTTCCTTCTCCTCCTCTTCTATTTCTCTTTCTTCTCTGTCTTTTCTGTCTCAATTTCTGTTTCTCTCTGTCTCTCTACTTTGTGATTATTTTTCCCTGTTTTTAGCCCTTTCTGCAACCTCAGTTGCATCACTTATAAATTTGATATTGAGTGACATGATACCTGACATACACTTGATCTATGGCCCCTTCCAGATTTAAATCTGTGATCCCATGAGCCCTTCTTCAAGGTTCAGTCCAGACACAACCATCTCCAAAAAAATGAGGCCTTTTTATTTATTCATCTATTCATTCATTCATTCATTCATTATTTATTTATTTGCCTAGTCATTCGTTTATTTGATTATTTATTTATAAATTTATAAAAAAGTACTTAAATGGCAATTCATGACCAAAGAAATTTAGAAGTGAATGAAAATCCTTTAATATACCTAATAACTAATCACCCATGCAATAAGGCACTTAATAGATGCTTATAAGCAAAGTGGCTGATAGACAAAGTAGAGGACTTGGTAATGAAAGGACCCTGGTTCCCATCCCTTTTCTGCTAATTACCGGCTGCCCTTCAGTGCGTCACTTCATCTTGTTGGACCTCACATAAGGGCAGAACACCATTGAGAGGTTCTTTGGAGGCCACCGAGTCACCTCTAAGGAAGCCTTTCCTCATATGTGCCGTGCCCAGAGAGTGCCACGGAATTGGGGCACTCTCAAGCAGAGGCTTGACGGCTATGAGGGAAAGATGGGACCTTATCATGTTGACATCCTGATGTCCTAACAGTGTGGAAATTCTCCATCCATCTGGCGGCCTAATAGGAGAAAGCCTCTAACTTCTATTTGAGGAAAATAAAACAGAGCAAACTACTCAAGGACACGGTAAAATGGCCACTTTCATCCACTGCTGTGACATCTATTTACCTTTGAGCAGAGACCCTGTAATTTTACCTTAAAAGGATTTCTCTCACAATTGTAAAAATATTTGGTCATTTCCCTTTGTTTCCTGCTCTTGAGCGGGGAATGTTTTCTTATAATAAATTTGACCACTTATATTCCAGATAATCTTCTTCTCCCCTTTGGCTGATCTCCTTCTTTCTCTATCCTTCTTTCTCCTGTGAAATTCTTTACTTATCTATCCCAAGTTGCCACAGAATGCTGCTGATTGGCTCTGTTGAAAGTCTGTAAAAGCCAGTTCTGTGCTCTAGAAAGCCGAAGCTGCTATCATCAAGATATCCATCTTCCTTAGAACGTTAATCAATTTTTGGTGTTCAGTTTGACCTCCTATCTTAGTCTCCCAATTATTGGACTTCTGGTGATGGATATAAGTCTCCCAAGAGGTCCCATTCCTCTCAGTAGAGACAATTCCCCAACACTAGAAAGGTAGGGAGGGGCCAGATTGCAATGGTTTCAAATGTCAAGGAGAGCAAGTCCAGAGTAACAGTTTCCCTGGTTAACTTTTTTTACCTTTTGAACAATTAAATTTTCATTGTGATATATCAAAATATTATTGGTTGCTTTAATGGATGTGAAGAAAGGGAGGGAGAGAGGGAATGGGGAGTGAGAGAGAGAGAGAGAGAGAGAGAGGTGGGGAAGGAGGGAGAGGGACAGAGAGAGACAGAAAAGACAGAGAGAGAGAGATATCTTCCATAGTTATTTGGATAATTGAAGTCCCCTATCGCTATTGTAGCCTGCTCTGTGGATGGTTTCTTGGACACCTCATCTATTTCCTTTCTCTCTAGGTGGTCTATAGCAAGGCTTTTTAAACTTTTCCCACTTTCAACCCCTTTCCATCTGAAAAAAATTTTTGTTCACTAATAATTTTAATTGGTATTAAAAAAAATACAACCAGAATTTTCTCCAGTATCCTCCTCTTTCCCTTTCTAGAGAACCATCTCACAAAACAAATTAATATTTTAATGAAAAAAAAAAAACCTCAGAAATACACACACACGTATGAATGTGTACCCACTCTACCTCTGCAAAGGGGTACAGTGGAGATAATTCTCTCATATTAGTTCTTTGGAACTATGCTTGTTTTGGTAATTTTACAATGTTCTCCTTCTCCTTTTAAAACATCTTCAAAAAGTTTTATTAATTTCTTTTCTTATTTTAATACCCAGATTTCTCCAGGCTCCTCCTTACAATGAACCATTCCAAGTAACAAATAATATTTTTAAAGACAAAGAAAATGAAAAGAGAAAAAATATATATCAGCAAAACTGAGGTTTAGAGTGTGCGATGTAGTTTGCAAGTGTTTAACAACTGCCTGGGGTGGGGCAATGTGTCCACCACAATGTGCCCAAATTAAATTTGCATTATTAACATTGTCATCACTTTCTTAAGTCTAGACAATCAACAAAATTATAAATCAACCACTAATTTGTAACATTAGCTCATTTTTGAAGTGTAGATATTCATAATGGAAATTTAACAATTGGCTTTCCCCATCCTATTAGCTCTAACTTCAGCCAGAATAGAAATGTACCAGACCTATGTTTCTCCCACCTCTGCAAAAGGATGGATGGGCTGGGAGTGTTTTCTCGTTTCTTCTTTGATGTCATGCTTGCTTTTTTTCCCTTAAGATAAGTTTTTGTTTCTTTGTTTTCCACATTTCCATTACTTCCCACAGAGAGCCATCCCATTTAACAAATAATTTTTTTTAAAGATGAAGAAAAAAAGCATAAAAAATGATCATTACATTGAAAACGTCTGAAAACACGTGCACTGTGTAACATTTACGGACCTCTGACCTCCAATAAGGGAGATAAGGAGACTGTCTTCTCACATCTCTTGAACCCTTTTGGGGTACCATAACCCATGTGCCATAGGTACTTCTCCTTATCCAGTGGGTATGAAGGCGTTCTTTTTCTACAGGACCCTATTGATAAGGCCTGCCTGGTTCCTGGAACTCACCAAGGAAGCTTAGTGACTCTGGATAGGTTGGTACCCACTACTAGATCTCACCATCTTAAGGGTTGAAAATGGGTGAGGAATCACTGAATTCTTTTAAAAGAAAGGATTGGAAAATGGGAGAAGTAGCTCCCTGTCTGGCAATCAGCACTCTGGCCTCTTCCCTCTGCTTCATCCATCCAGAGGGGAAAAGGAGTCCCTTTCTTCCTTCAGCCCTGCCCATCTTCACCCCCTCTACCTTGTTATACCCATCAAGATGAATCACTCCTCCTCCATGCTCTCTGTTACTGTATCACTGAGATCAGATACAACACCCGGAACCTCTGCCTGATACATTTGTTATCCAACCCACTTCTTTGAGTTCCATTTAAGAAGGCACTTAGCAGGACCTTAACAAGCGCTACCTTGGCTACCTAACAGCCGGACAGAGAAGATTCAGCCTTCTGGGGTCCAGTTCACCTGAGATATTTTTATGTCACTGGGTACGTAGGTATATAAAACAGGTAAACAACTCAAACATTTACTGATAATAAATCATAAATTCATGACCTCCACCTTCCGTGAAGAGAGCCCATATGGTTCTATAGTATATTCTGAAGGTTGTAGTGTTTCCGTTGCTGCCTTTTTCAGAATCCACATCGAGGCATAGAAAAAAAGGCACATTCGCTTTTTCTCAGGGTTCACAGGGTACCACCTCTTAACTTATGCTGCTTACAAGTATCCCATCAACTCCATCCAATTTCTAGCATTTGTGTATTCTGTATTCCTCCTTCTCAAGATCTGTTTTCCTACATATGCCCATTCCACTCATCATCCTCAACTAAAGAACATTCTGGATGATCCTTTATGTCTTAGAGGGGAAAAGATGACAACTTGGAGCAGGTGAGAGCTCTCTTGGACTTCAGTGCACAACTGGTTGTAACTCATTCAGTTGATCAATTGGGCTACTCTATGGAGAGTGCCTTTTAAGCTTCCTAGTGCCATAGAAATGAGAGTCATCATTATCATCATCATCATCATCATCACTGCCACCATCTTCATCATTATTATCCCCCACATACACACCATCATCACTATGTCCATCATCTAAATTTTGATCAAGGTAGAGTCATTGATTTAGCTGTGTCATACCCTCTGCTGTCAGGGCCCCCTAACTATCCACTGCCATAGGAACCATGTCACCAATATCAATCTGGCCTTCAGATCATCCTCAGTGATATCTGAAGTACAGCAAGATGTGTCAGGCTGGGGAAAGGAGGAATTGAGAATCAAAGGGAGATCTCTGCGGTTACATGTAGGTGAGTTGCTTAGGGTACAGCCGTAAGTGTTTGCTGGAATAATTGAGAGGCACCATGGAATGAGAAAAACACTGGAACTGCCACCATAAGACCTGTGTTTGAAACTCAGATCAGCCTTCATAATCAGGGGCTAGTCTTTCCCCTTTGGTGGACATTGTTTTTCTCATCTTTAAAAGGAGAGAATTGATTAAATTGATTATTGAGAATAAATTAAATTGATTAAATATCTCTCAGGTGCTTCCTAGTTTTGATATTTTGTATCATGAAGTCCTTTCCATATCAAATATTCCATATTCTCAGATCTCTCCCAGCTCTGACCTTCCTTGCTTTAAAGTTCCTTCCATTTGTTCTAAGACCCCTCCTGTTCTAAGTTCCTCTCACTTCTACCTTCCCTGTTCTAAGTTCTCTTCAAAATCTGATGTTGTTTTCTTGTAGATTCCTCCTAGCTCTGACTTTCTAATATTCCATACTTTTAAAATCTAATTAAGTGCTTGTAAATCCAGAAAGGAATCAGAAATCACTGAATTCTTTTAAAAGAAAGAATTGGAAAATGGGAGAAGTAGCTCCCTGCCTGGCAATCAGCACTCTGGCCTCTTCCCTCTGCTTCATCCATCCAGAGGGGAAAAGGAGTCCCTTTCTTCCTTCAGCCCTGCCCATCTTCACCCCCTCTACATTGTTATACCCATCAAGGTGAATCACTCCTCCTCCATGCTCTCTGTTACTGTATCACTAGGGTCAGATACAACACCTGGAACCTCTGCCTGATACGTTTGTTATCCAACCCACTTCTTTGAAGTATCAGGATGCCTAAAGTGCCTGGTAGAAGACGGGGTTTTATCTGGGATGTGGAAGGAGCCAGGAAGTGGAGATGATGACAGAGAGAATTCCAAATATGAGAGTCAATCAGTGCAAATGTCAGGATTTAGGAGCTAAAATGTCTTGTACAAGGCCCATTTTGCATAAATTTACATATACATGTTGTGAATCACAACAGAATAGAAGTGACTTGAGGACTAACAGTTTCATCTTCATATTTGTATTCTTCCTGCTTAGCAATGGCCTGGTACCTAGTAGATTCTTTAAAAAAAATGATTGCTTAAATGCGCTCCTTGATTCACAGCCATATGGCATCAATAGGAAAAAATTAGTTCTAAAAAGGAAATGTCCCTCAATGTGACTGTTCTGATTTAACAAGAAGGAACAGGCAAAAGTCATGGGCTCAGAGCAGCTTTGTGAGAGAAATGGTTCTGATTAATGGTTCAATGTCATAGAATCTTGGGCCCAGAGACGGAAGGAACCCCATAGGCCCTTAAGCCAAACTCTCTCCTTTTACAGATGAAGAAACTGAGGGCCAGGGAAGCTGGATGGCTTGGAGGAGCAGCCATATTTGCACTAATTGGTGAGGAGAAGGTTTTTATCAGCCCTTGCAGTCAAGATCATTACTCCACCTGAAGACGCGTCAGAAGTGGTATCGGCTGTTCTGTTCTCTCTCCAGGTCACCAGAAATCTTTGTAGAAATAAACAACTCGTTGACGGATCTAATCTAAGGAGCTAACTGCCTCGTTCCCCATAATTATCTTTGGGCAAGCTGGTCACGAGGCTCTAGCCCTGGGAGTCTCCAGGAGCTGGAGAGATTGAGCATGAGATGGGGGTCTGTTCAATTTCAGGACCCCGCAGGGAAGCCGAGGCTTTCAACAGTGGGGAGCAGAGAGAGCAGGAGGGCTACTGTCAGTGGAGGCTTGATGGGAAGGCTAACTTTCCCTATAAAGGGGCTGGGACAGGGGGTTCAGGTTTGTTCAGGTGTTCAGGGGATATCTATTTCAGAACCCGCCTGAATGCAGCTTGTGTAAGGGAAAGAGTTCTAGACTGGGTATGGGGGGTGGGCTTCAAGGTTTGGCGGGGTCCCTAGAACTCCTTTGTTAAAGGAGGAGGCAGAGTTGGGAGTGAAAAAGAAGAGGGAAGGAGAAAACTCCCTGTGGGTATCTGTCAAGATGGGGATCCCAGGGAGAAACTCTAATGGAAGAAGACCATCAGGGGCTGGTTATAGGAAGGACTTTATCAATGCTTGCTGCCTGGTAAATGACAAGACAATCACATAAATCCATAGCAGACAAAATTCAAGAGAAGAGCTGGCAATCAAACCTGGGGCCTCAGGTACTGCCGCATGAATGTGACTGGATTTCCCAAGTGTCACTGGCACATGATAGGATGTGATCCAGGATCCTGAAAGGGCATAAAACTATTCAAATGAAATACAGCAGATTAAAACTAAAATGTCATTGCTTACGAAATAAACGTACCAATTCGAAGGAAACCAAGAAGGATTCTAGCTCTATCCCTGTCCACCTTGCAGAATTGGGTGAAGATCAATAAAGGAAGAAATTGGAGTTATATTATCAATGGGGTATCCTATTGACCACCTGGAAGGAAGGAAGTCATAGATGAAAATGTGAAGTGAGAAATCTCTGGCATGGTGAAAAGCGAGTTTAATTATTCAGGCAAAGTTTGGAGTGCTTTCCTTGCTTTATGCTTAGATTTCTTGATTTCCCTTACTGGGAAATTCATCCTTCAAAAAATCCTGAAATTGTCTGCGTTCAGTGTGTCTTTCAGCTCTCGATGCAGACGCTGCCATCAGCCATCTGTGCTCTGTGGACGTTGCCACAGGCTCCTGTTGCTGGCGGGGATCTCTCTGATACTTCTGGTGGATCTCCTGAATTCATACAATTGTCTAGGGCAAGAGGGAGAGTGGAAAGGAGATAAAAGCTCTCTCTTTATGGTCTGCTTTTTCTCCTTCCTATGCACACTCACACACGTGTATGTGTAGTGTACATACATATATTTATGCATGTGCTTACTTAATATATGTAAGCATCTATGTATACGTGCTTAATACATGTAGGCATAAAGGTGTGCGCACACACAAACATGCACATACACTCAGATGTCCACCCGATTAAAAAAATCCTCAGTAAGTTTCCTGACATCATCCAATCAAAGGACTTTGCTCTTGCCAATTTATTTATTTATTTATTTTTTTAAATTTAATTTTTATTTAATAATTACTTTATATTGACACTCGTTTCTGTTCCGATTTTTTTCCCTCCCTCCCTCCACCCCCTCCCCTAGATGGCAAGCAGTCCTTTATATGTTGGATATGTTGCAGTATATCCTAGATACAATATATGTTTGCAGAACCGAACAGTTCTCTTGTTGCATAGGGAGAATTGGATTCAGAAGGTAGAAATAACCCGGGAAGAAAAACAAAAATGCAGATAGTTCACATTCGTTTCCCAGTGTTCTTTCTTTGGGTGTAGCTGCTTTTGTCCGTCATTTATCAATTGAAACTCAGGTCTCTTTGTCAAAGAAATCCCCTTCCATCAAAATATGTCCTCATACAATATCGTTGTCGAAGTGTATAATGATCTCCTGGTTCTGCTCATTTCACTTAGCATCAGTTCATGTAAGTCTCTCCAGGCCCCTCTGTATTCATCCTGCTGGTCATTTCTTACAGAACAATAATATTCCATAACGCTCATATACCACAATTTACCCAGCCATTCTCCAATGGGCATCCATTCATTTTCCAGTTTCTAGCCACTACAAACAGGGCTGCCACAAACATTTTGGCACATACAGGTCCCTTTCCCTTCTTTAGTATTTCTTTGGGATATAAGCCCAATAGAAACACTGCTGGATCAAAGGGTATGCACAATTTGATAATTTTTTGGGCATAATTCCAGATTGCTCTCCAGAATGGTTGGATTCGTTCACAACTCCACCAACAATGCATTAGTGTCCCAGTTTTCCCGCATCCCCTCCAACATTCATCATTATTTTTTCCTGTCATCTTAGCCAATCTGACAGGTGTGTAGTGGTTTTTGAGAGCTGGAATTATTTTTATCCAACCTGCATTCTCAGAGCTTTGATACTGCAAATGTTTAATAAATTTAAAAAAAATTATTCATCTGCTCAATTGCTACTGCCTCCCACCCTTTAATAGTTTCAAGTCGGTAAGTCCTTAGTAAGAGCTAAACTCTGGGCTAAATGCTGAGAATATACAAAGAAAGGTAACCCCTCAAATAACTCACAATCTAATGAGGGAAGCAACATACCAATAACAAGATTCATATGAGATAAATTGGAAATAATTAAGAAGAAAGGTACTAGCCTTAAGAAGTATCAGGATGCCTAAAGTGCCTGGTAGAAGACGAGGTTTTATCTGGGATGTGGAAGGAGCCAGGAAGTGGAGATGATGACAGAGAGAATTCCAAATATGAGAGTCAATCAGTGCAAATGTCAGGATTTTGGAGCTAAAATGTCTTGTACAAGGCCCATTTTGCATAAATTTACATATACACGTTGTGAATCACAACAGAATAGAAGTGACTTGAGGACTAACAGTTTTATCTTCATATTTGTATTCTTCCTGCTTAGCAATGGCCTGGTACCTAGTAGATGCTTTAAAAAAATGATTGCTTAAATGCGCTCCTTGATTCACAGCCATATGGCATCAATAGGAAAAAATTAGTTCTAAAAAGGAAATGTCCCTCAATGTGACTGTTCTGATTTAACAAGAAGGAACAGGCAAAAGTCATGGGCTCAGAGCAGCTTTGTGAGAGAAATGGTTCTGATTAATGGTTCAATGTCATAGAATCTTGGGCCCAGAGACGGAAGGAACCCCATAGGCCCTTAAGCCAAACTCTCTCCTTTTACAGATGAAGAAACTGAGGGCCAGGGAAGTTGGATGGCTTGGAGGAGCAGCCATATTTGCACTAATTGGTGTGGAGGAGAAGGTTTTTATCAGCCCTTGCAGTCAAGATCATTACTCCACCTGAAGACACGTCAGAAATGGTGTCGGCTGTTCTGTTCTCTCTCCAGGTCACCAGAAATCTTTGTAGAAATAAACAACTCGTTGACGGATCTAATCTAAGGAGCTAACTGCCTCGTTCCCCGTAATTATCTTTGGGCAAGCTGGTCACGAGGCTCTAGCCCTGGGAGTCTCCAGGAGCTGGAGAGATTGAGCATGAGATGGGGGTCTGTTCAATTTCAGGACCCCGCAGGGAAGCCGAGGCTTTCAACAGTGGGGAGCAGAGAGAGCAGGAGGGCTACTGTCAGTGGAGGCTTGATGGGAAGGCTAACTTTCTCTATAAAGGGGCTGGGACAGGGGGTTCAGGTTTGTTCAGGTGTTCAGGGGATATCTATTTCAGAACCCGCCTGAATGCAGCATGTGTAAGGGAAAGAGTTCTAGACTGGGTATGGGGGGTGGGCTTCAAGGTTTGGCGGGATCCCTAGAACTCCTTTGTTAAAGGAGGAGGCAGGGTTGGGAGTGAAAAAGAAGAGGGAAGGAGAAAACTCCCTGTGGTTATCTGTCAAGCTGGGGATCCCAGGGAGAAACTCCAATGGAAGAAGACCATCAGGGGCTGGTTATAGGAAGGACTTTATCAATGCTTGCTGCCTGGTAAATGACAAGACAATCACATAAATCCATAGCAGACAAAATTCAAGAGAAGAGCTGGCAGTCAAACCCGGGGCCTCAGGTACTGCCGCATGAATGTGACTGGATTTCCCAAGTGTCACTGGCACATGATAGGATGTGATCCTGAAAGGGCATAAAACTATTCAAATGAAATACAGCAGATTAAAACTAAAATGTCATTGCTTACGAAATAAACGTACCAATTCGAGGGAAACCAAGAAGGATTCTAGCTCTATCCCTGTCCACCTTGCAGAATTGGGTGAAGATCAATAAAGGAAGAAATTGGAGTTATATTATCAATGGGGCATCCTATCGACCACCTGGAAGGAAGGAAGTCATAGATGAAAATGTGAAGTGAGAAATCTCTGGCATGGTGAAAAGCGAGTTTAATTATTCAGGCAAAGTTTGGAATGCTTTCCTTGCTTTATGCTTAGATTTCTTGATTTCCCTTACTGGGAAATTCATCCTTCAAAAAATCCTGAAATTGTCTGCGTTCAGTGTGTCTTTCAGCTCTCGATGCAGACGCTGCCATCAGCCATCTGTGCTCTGTGGACGTTGCCACAGGCTCCTGTTGCTGGCGGGGATCTCTCTGATACTTCTGGTGGATCTCCTGAATTCATACAATTGTCTAGGGCAAGAGGGAGAGTGGAAAGGAGATAAAAGCTCTCTCTTTATGGTCTGCTTTTTCTCCTTCCTATGCACACTCACACACGTGTATGTGTAGTGTACATACATATATTTATGCATGTGCTTACTTAATATATGTAAGCATCTATGTATACGTGCTTAATACATGTAGGCATAAAGGTGTGCGCACACACAAACATGCACATACACTCAGATGTCCGCCCGATTAAAAAAATCCTCAGTAAGTTTCCTGACATCATCCAATCAAGGAACTTTGCTCTTGCCAATTTATTTATTTATTTATTTTTTTAAATTTAATTTTTATTTAATAATTACTTTATATTGACACTCGTTTCTGTTCCGATTTTTTTCCCTCCCTCCCTCCACCCCCTCCCCTAGATGGCAAGCAGTCCTTTATATGTTGGATATGTTGCAGTATATCCTAGATACAATATATGTTTGCAGAACCGAACAGTTCTCTTGTTGCATAGGGAGAATTGGATTCAGAAGGTAGAAATAACCCGGGAAGAAAAACAAAAATGCAGATAGTTCACATTCGTTTCCCAGTGTTCTTTCTTTGGGTGTAGCTGCTTTTGTCCGTCATTTATCAATTGAAACTCAGGTCTCTTTGTCAAAGAAATCCCCTTCCATCAAAATATGTCCTCATACAATATCGTTGTCGAAGTGTATAATGATCTCCTGGTTCTGCTCATTTCACTTAGCATCAGTTCATGTAAGTCTCTCCAGGCCCCTCTGTATTCATCCTGCTGGTCATTTCTTACAGAACAATAATATTCCATAACGCTCATATACCACAATTTACCCAGCCATTCTCCAATGGGCATCCATTCATTTTCCAGTTTCTAGCCACTACAAACAGGGCTGCCACAAACATTTTGGCACATACAGGTCCCTTTCCCTTCTTTAGTATTTCTTTGGGATATAAGCCCAATAGAAACACTGCTGGATCAAAGGGTATGCACAATTTGATAATTTTTTGGGCATAATTCCAGATTGCTCTCCAGAATGGTTGGATTCGTTCACAACTCCACCAACAATGCATTAGTGTCCCAGTTTTCCCGCATCCCCTCCAACATTCATCATTATTTTTTCCTGTCATCTTAGCCAATCTGACAGGTGTGTAGTGGTATCTCAGAGTTGTCTTAATTTGCATTTCTCTGATCAATAATGATTTGGAACACTCTTTCATATGAGTGGTAATAGTTTCAATTTCATCCTCTGAAAATTGTCTGTTCATATCCTTTGACCATTTATCAATTGGAGAATTTGCCAATTTATTTAAAGACTTGCTCACACTTAGTGACTTCCTTAATGGATGTATTTGATAGAAGTGTCTAGTTCTATAATTAATCATAGAAACTGGGATGTGAGAGGTGTATGTGTGTCTATATATACATATCAATTTACATATACACATATATGTGTCTATTATATACACACATATGTATATGTGTGTATGTATATGTATACATACACACATATATATATAAAAGCTGAGGGTCAGGATGACATAATATATAGAAAGCTGGTTTCAGAACCAGGAGGATCTGGATTCAAGTGCTGTCTCTGTCACAAGCAGACTATTTGAGAGCCTAGACAAGTCACATAAATAGTCATTGTTCAAGGCCTCTCTAGGGATCTAAGTTGCAGAAAAGGTACTCATCTATACTGGTAGAGAGAGTTTCCTCATCTGGGAGTTCTCTAAGTCAGTGAAGTCTCAGGTCCAGTGCCTATCCCTATTCCTATGTTTATTTCTATATTTAGGCAGGATGCAAAAGTTATCTTGACATACAATGACCTGAGTCTGTCCATAAATGACAAGGACTATAAAAGGCCTCTTGTAAAGATTTTTTTTTTTTTGGGGGGGAGCAGAGAATCAATCAACAACTTCTGGGGGGAGGTAGATGAGACATTAATGACAGATAACAGAGAAGACAGAAATATTGAATTCTCTTTTTGCTTCTGTTTGCTCTGCCAAGAGGAATGATCTTTGGACTGGGAAGGGTTGAACAAAAATATTTCATTGTAATTTGAAAGCCAAGATGACTGAGGAGCAAATAAGAGATCACCTGATTTCCCTTAGATCACCTGGGCTAGATGAATTCCATTTCTGTGGGAGATTGCAATTATTGGGCTGCTGTTGGTCTTTTTTTTTTGTTTGTTTGTTTTGCTTTTAAGATCCTAGAAAATGGAAGAGATGCCACAAGATTGAAGAATTTACCAATTGCTTAAAAAAAATAAAAATAAAAATAAAAAGAAAGAGGGTGAAGTCTGATAACTTCATTTTAATTCCAAGTACAACTCCAGCCTTTATTATTCAAAGGATAGTCATTTAGAAAGGGATGTGTGTGATGATCATAACGAGCTAGCCTTGATTCATCAAGAACAGGTGGTACCAGATTAATGTCGTTTTCTTTCTTGAAAGGGTGATTCTATAGGTCTTTCAGAGGACTGCTACATAGAAAAAATCCCTGGATTTCATTGAAGCATTTGATAAAGCCTTCAAATTTTCCTGGTGGACTGCACAGAGAATTCCAAGGGCTGGGGTATTACTATTACTATCATACCATTGGATGGATTTGGGACAGGTTGAAAGTGACTGCAACACGATTGCTTTCAGATCCAGAAGAGGCAAAGAAACTCATTTATCTTTCCTCCCAGATTTAACTCCTCTAAGATTCCCTGTTTTTGCAGGGGATACATCAATCGCGCAGCTTTCCAGCTTCTTAGCCAGTCTCAACTCTTCTTATCGTTCAGTCTTTTTTCATTTGGGGTTTTCTTGGCGAAGATACCGAGGTGGTTTGTCTTACTTTACAGAGGAAATGGAAGCAAACAGGACTAAGTGACTTGCCCAGGGTCCCAGAGCTAGCAAGTACCTGGGGCTATATTTGAATTCAGGTCTTCCCCACTTCAGGTCCAGGTCTGGCTCCACGATGCCATGGTAACACTTTCCTATAACGCAGTGAGATCCCTCACAATTATCTTCCATAGGGTGCTACCAACGGATGATCATTTACTTTATTGCCAAAAGTCCTCCTCATTTAATTCATGGCAGTTTCATTGCAGATAGCGTGTTTCAGGATGAAGGGGAAAGGACGCTGCTGAGGTTGGGAAGCCCAAGTCTGCTGTTTACTTTAAGGTCACAATGTGACCTCAAGCTGTCCCATCTCTGCTCTGGACCACAGCATCCTAGGGGATGTCCAAAGTACCTTCCATCTTTCTCATGCTTCTTCTCTATGTCAGTCCATAAAGATTTAAGTATCTACTATGTGTCAGGTACAGTGCTAAGGGAAAGGCATTCCCTGCTCTCAAGGAGCTCACAGTTTAATGGGAGAGACCACTAGAGAGAGGATACAGAAGAGGGAAGGCACTCTCATTCAGAAGGTAGGATTCCAGCCAACACTCGAAGCCTCCTCGTGGAGGATATTGTAGTGGGAATTCCTGCCTGTATCCAGGTTGGACTTGAAGCCCTATCCTGAGGTCTCTTCTAACTTTTACAGACTGGGCTAGTCTGGGACATCAACAGAAGGACTTCCTGGGTGTACAGGGCCGGACCTTCCTGGGCTCACTCCTTCTCTCCTTCCAATGGCCATTCGAGATACGTCCAACAGCTGGGCTTACCGGCTTCGGGCAGCCTTCCCTGTAGGGTCCGCATGGGGTAAGAAGGGTTAATCCAGGGGAAGGAGGTGCCCTTCACATTCCTGCTGGGCTCTTTTTTTTGGTAATTAAGTAAAGTGTTGATATTGCTTATCTGTCTCCAGGTCCCGAGCACAGTGGGTATGACAGCTGTCAGCAGCATGTAAGAAGCATCTCCATCGCATGGGATGGTCAGCCTTATTTATGAGGTTTAAAGGGGGAGTGCCAAAGCAGAACGAACCAGATACCCAGCTGACTAAGCGTGATTTGACAGCCAAAAAAGCGAAGCATTTCATGGCTTCCTCCCCCCCATGGAGAGACCTTGCTGGACAGAAGCCAGGCTTTGCCGTACAATACTCCCCGGGCATCGAGCCATATGTGTTCCTGCAGGGAAAACCTGGTTCAGTCTGACAAACAACATTCAGCTGTTTGACCCATCTTGCATACAGATTAGAAGGAGATAAGGGGCTTACGCAGGGGCATTTTATTTTTCACATAGAATCATGGGCTTTTAGGTTCTCACAACTGGAAAAGGTCTCAGCAGGCATCTGGTTCAACTTCCCACCTACTGCAGGAATCTTCTCTATAGCAGCTGGGGCAGGTGATCATTTAGTCTTTTCTCAAAAAGCATGGTAGAGTAAATGAGCGTCAGAAGAATCTTGCCTGTGTTATTCCCCCTCTTCCCCCCTTAACGTGTGACCTGGAACAAGCTACTTTCTCTTGACTGGGATCAGAATAAATGATATTTGACAATCTGTATTCCTGGGATTGCAAGCGATGTCATTAGCTACTAATGCTGGATAACCTGAGTTCAAATCTTGCCTTAGACATTTACAAACTGGGTGACCCTTAGCCTCTCTCAGCCTCAGTTTCTTTATCTGTAAAAATGTGATAATAATAACTTCAGCCTCACAGGGTTGTCATGAAGATAGCAGTGCCGTGTAAGTGCTAGCAATTATCATTAGTTTTTATTTCATCCTGTTGTTGTTCTTCTTCAGAAGGAGGTGATGTTTTCCTCCACATTCCTTCATCCTCCTAAGCACAAAATTTTAAATTAAATCTGCAGATGCTATTTGTGGACTGGCCTTCATAATGAATTACTATAATTTAAAAATGACAGAAAGAAGTTGCCAAGTTTTCGTTGGGGAAAAAAGTGGAAAAAAAGGAAAGATTTTTCTGATTTTTTTTCTTTATGAAATTTGCTTTTGCCCACTCAGCCTGCATCCCAAGCCGCAGTCAAAAGACATTTGAACCGAGGAAGAAACAGACCAGGAAAGGAAATCAAAAATGGTAAAATAGAGAAAAAACTGGAATTGGACTCGAGAGCTCAGTTTGGGTCCTGGTTCTGTAGCTTAAAATGTGATTTTGAGGAACCCACTCCCCCTCTGTGACATATAGGTCTCTCATCTATAAAATGGGAGCCTACAAGGAGGGAAGAGTGAGCCCTGAAGCAGACCCCTGCTCATGCCCTTAATAATGTCATCAACAATCTTACTCTGAGACTGCTTGCAGGCATCAGATAAGGGCAGGGAGAGCCCACGTTTCTGGGCTGGCAATTCTTAACCCCAGCCTTGAGCTGAACGTGCTGACAGCAAGAAGAGAAAAAGCAAAGGAGCCTCTTTGCTTCTGGGGAGGGAATCCTGTTTCTTTGTGTGTTTCTGTTCTGTGTCCTCTGGGAAAGTTTCATGCTCTGGTCTGTGCTGTAAGTTGCCTGGTATTTTCTGCTCTGAGGACCTCTGAGGGTTGGCTGGACAAGCTTGACTCTGAGTCGCATAGTAACAATTGTATCTTTTTAAACCTTTCTCTATTATCTTTTGTTTTTATTTTTGTTTCCTTCTGCACTTTTAGAAAGAAATCTCTTAAGGGTCTCTCTGTTTTATCATTGTTCTTGTCACTTTGTTACTCTAACACAAGTCCTTATAAAGGCCTTTCGCTTTTATAATTTTTTTTTTCTGGGGTAATTTATTTTGTCACTCCTGCCTTCCTAGATTGTGGTGTTTGTTTGCCTTTTTTGTATTTCAATTGTTGGGAGTTTGCAAAGCGAATAATTTGTTCCAGTCTGATTTTCTTTGTATCAACGTTTGCAAAGTCTCTTTTTAAGTTGAATATCCATGTTTTAAGAAACTTTATGTTTAGTCTCAGATGTTTAGAGTTTGTCACCTTGGATTGAATCTTGAATTCTTTGCTCTTTTGGATTCAATTTCCATACCCTCTAGCAGTTTCTGGTGAGTGAAAAGTAGTTCTTTGATATTCAAATTTCCTTTTTGTTGCATTTGAAGGTTTTTTTCCCAATTATTTGAGGAATTTGTTGTTTATCATTGGAATTATTAAATCTAACCACTACTTGTCTTAGAGTTTCCAGTAAAAGACTCCCCCTTCCATTCCCATACCCTCCAAATATTATCTGGAATCTTTTTATTGGATTTTTTTTTCTGTGTCTAGAAGTATTAGAAGATTTTCTTATATTATTTCTTGAACTATTATGTTTATATTTTTGTCTTGTTTTCTTATATGAGATCATTATATTTAGCTATAGAGGGCTCATGTTTCCTTTGAATGTTATTACCTTTGTTTCTCTTCTGATTGTCCACTTCTGTTTAAAATAACTAACATTTATATAGTGTTTTAAAGACTGCAAAGCATTATACATGTTATTTCATTTGTATTCCCAGAATGTTATTGTTCTCTCTTTTGTTTAGTTTGCCACTCTGGATTCAAGTTTTCTATTCTGTCAATTATTTCTGCAAATATAGGCCATGAATTGTGCTTTCCTAATTCTACTAATTTTTTTTAAGACTATTTACATTAAAATCCTTCTGTGATTCCATATTCTTCATGAAAGTCCTCTGCCTCATCAGGTACTGATTTTCTTTATATCAATTCATAGATTCATCCTCAAGTCTATGTCTGAACTTGTTTAGATGATCTGGGGGCCATCGTTCCTTTTGTTAATAATATTTTTTGCTTGATTTATCTGCTTATGCTCAAAATTTTTAGCTGAGTTTTCTTCCTCCTGAAATCTTTGATAATTTCAGCTTTTTTTTTCTTTTATTTTGTTCCATTGTTCACTTTCTGACTCCTTCCCCTTTTGTGGTTTTCCTAGGTGCTAAACTTCAAAAATGTCTCAAATTTCTCCTATACTGGTAGGTAGGGTAATCCATGTTTTTGTAGTTTCAGCCTCAAGTAATTTCTTGGGGGGAGAGAGGAGAGAAAACAGAGCTGGATTTACCTGGATGCCAGTTTCCTTTGCTTCCAATCTGGTGGCTCTACACACATGTTGGAATCCTTCCTCAGTTTCCTCTGCTTCCACAGTTTTCTGTGGTGTCAGTTCCTTGCTATTCCCTAGCTGCAAGGATCTTGTTGACAATAATAATAAAAATAACAATGATCATAATGAACAGTTGTGTAATACTTTAAGATTAGCAAAACTCTTTAAATATGTCATTTCATTTGATCCTCACAGACCTGTGAAGTTAGTGCTATTGTTATTTCTACTTTACAGATAAAAGAAATTGAGACTGAGAGAATTTAATTAACTTGCCCAGTGTTAACCAGCTAGTAACTGTTTGAGTCAGGATTTGAACATTTTATTGTGCCCTCTAGCTGCTTCAACAATGCCATAGGCATCATATATTTGAGTTTCAGTGAGGAATCTGACAAAGAGTCATGAGATGTGAAAACTCAAAAGAAATATCATTGAATCTAAATAGTTTAATGTACAGATGGGGAAATTAAAGCACAGAGAAAGAAATGATTTATTAAAGATCACACAAAAAGTTAGTAGCAGAATCCCGATTAGAACTCAAAACTCTTAACTATAGATAAATACTGTACCATATTTTTCCTGTTATCTTGAAAGACAAACTAGAGAGATTTGGTTGGATGACAATGTAGTAAGATAGAAGTAGTTGATTGAACTGGTTTGACTGGAAGAGTCTGCAGTGGCAAGCCTTTGGGTACTATATCTGGTTGGGTTCTGTTATGCATTTTAAAATTATTGTTATGCAATCAAATTCCCAAGAAATTATTTTTCTGATCAAGAAAAAATAATAACAAAGTTCATCTGGAAGAACAAAAGGTCAAGAATTTCAAGGGAATTAATGAAAAAAATGCAAATGAAGGAGGTCTAGCTGTATCAGACCTAAAACTTTATTATAAAGCAGTGGTCATCAAAACCATTTGGTACTGGTTAAGAAATAGAGCAGTGGAATAGCTTAGGTTAATAGGACAAAATAGTCAATGGCTATAGTAATCTAGTGTTTGACAAACCCCAAACTCCCAACTTTTGGGATAAGAACCTGCTATTTGACAAAAACTGCTGGGAAAATTGGATATTAGTATGGCAGAAACTAGGCCTTGACCCATACCTAAAACTGTATACCAAGATAAGGTCAAAATGAGATCATGATTTAGACATAAAGAGTGATATTATAAGCAAATTAGAAGAACAAAGGATAGTTTACTTCTCAGATCTGTGGAGAAGGAAGGACTCTGTGGTCAAAGAAGAACCGGAGTTCATTACTGAATGCAAAATAGATCATTTTGATTATCTTAAGTTAACATTTTTTTGTACAAACAAAACTAATGCAGACCAGCTTAGAAGGAAAACAATAAACTGGGAAGATATTTTTATATTCAAAGATTCTGATAAAGTCTCATTTCCAAAATATATAGAGAACTGACTCAAATTTATAAGAATTCAAGCCATTCTCCATTTCATAAATGGTCAAAGGATAGGAATAGATAATTTTCAGATAAACAAATTAAAACCATTTCTAGTCATATGAAAAGGTGCTCTAAATCACTATTGATCAGAATAATGCAAATTAAAACTACTCTGAGGTACCCACTAAACACCTCTCAGATTGGCTAAGATGAAAGGAAAAAATAATGATGAATGTTGGAGGATATGTAGAAAAACTGGACACTAATACATTGTTGGTGGAGATGTGAACTGATCCAACCATTCTGAAGAACAACTTGGAACTATACCCAAAGAGCTATCAAAATGTGCATACCTTTTGATCCAGAAGTGTCTCTACTGGGCTTTTATCCTAAAGAGATCTTAAAGGAGGGAAAGGGATCCACATGTGCAAGAATGTTCATGGCAGCCCTGTCTGAGTGGATGCCCATTAGTTGGAGAATGAAGGAATAAGTTATGGTCTATGAATGTTATGGAATATTAGTGTTCAGTAAGAAATAACCAGCAGGATGGTTTCAGAGAAGTCTGGAGAGACTTATATATATAGTCACTGATGCTGAGTGAAATGAGCAGAACTAGATCATTGTACACAGCAACAGCAAGATTATATGATGGTCAATTCTGATGGACGTGGCTCTTTTCAACAATGAGATGATTCAAGCCAGTAACAATGATCTTGTGACGAAGAGAGCTATCTACACCCAGGGAGAAGACTGGGGAAACTGAGTGTGGATGACAACACAGAATTTTCACTCTTTTTAAAGTTGCTGTTTGTTTGCATTTAATTTTCTTTCTCATTGTTTTCCTTTTTTATGTGATTTTTCTGGTGCAGCAAGATATTTGTATAAATATGTATACATATATTAGATTATATATATATATTTACCATATTTAACATATATTGGATAATTTGTCATCCAGGGGAGGGGAGAAAGGGATGAAAATTGAAACACACGATTTTGCAAGGGTTAATGTTGAAAAACGATCCATGCATATGTTTTGAAAATAAAAACTTTAATAAAAAAATTAAAAACAATTATTGGTATGTTTATTCAAATAGTATATGTATCCGATTTGTAGTTAATACAAAATTGAAGAATAATAGCTGATTTTTTGGGTGATAGAATTGGGATCTTTTAAGGCAGTAATTCTTTTCACAGAGGTATATAAGTCTTCCCTCTGAGATTCTCTTTTATTTACATTGTGTGTGTGTGTGTGTGTGTGTGTGTGTGTGTGTGTGTGTGTATGTGTGCATGTATTTCCAATTACATGTTAAAACTTAAAAATTTTTAAAAAAAGTTTTATAACTTTTAATTTTTGAGTTCCAATTTTTTTTTTCCTTTCTCCCTCCTTTCCCTTCTTCTTTCTTGACATGGTAAGCAATCTGATATAGATTATCCATGGGCAATCATGTAAAACATTTCCATATTAGTAATTGTGTCATAGTATTTTGAATGTACATAGCTGTTTGAATGCTGTCTCTCCCATAGTCCTTTAAATTTTTTTTTAATATCTATCTATCTATCTATCTATCTTTTTTCCCGATAGTTCTATGAACCCTTGATGGCAGGTTCATCTTTTTTGCCTTTCTTTGTATCCCCAGTGTTTAACACAATGCCTGACATTCAGTAGGAACTTAATAAATGCTTGTTGATGAAGTGAAAACTAGCTGTTAACTTATCACAGAAGAAATTCCTTCGTTGGGTGGGAGGTCCACTTAAAAGCCCTCTACACTTCCTGTTGATTCCAAAATTTTGATGAATTGGTGACCCACCACCCTGATTTGACAGGGGAATAAACTGCGCAAGATCACAGTGAGTGAGAAATGGAGCTGAGATTGGAAGCCTGGGCTTTTTCCCTCTCTCATCCCATCACACCATCCTGCTCATCCTTTCTGTTAAGTCTCACCTTTGGCCTCAGTGATCGCATACAGACAACATGTGCGATGGGTGGGCCGAGGCTGCTGATTTATGGGCCCGTTGGGGATGTAAACTTTCGCCATGTTTGACGGGATTGTTGCAGGAGAAGCATCCTCATGGTGGATTCTGTGGGAAGTCAGGTATAAAGTACTCTGGGAGGGAAGAGCTGAAACCCAGCATCCTGAATCACTTCAATTTTTCTTTTCTTTTTGACATTCTGGGTAAACGTCATACCTGCTGCTGACATGGAACAAGTGTCTGCTTTATCTACTGAAGGGAGGAATGTCTAAATAGAAATCTGTCCGATGGATTTGAAAGAGTTTCTGAGCTCCCAGTGACAGGTGGTGGGTGACCTGAGTCTGTAATTGTAAGTCAGGAGAGAGCAATGAAACCTGGGAGGTAAAAAGGAAGGGGTGCAGGATGGGGGAGAAGTCAGAGAGAAAAGGCAGAGGGAAAAACATAGATAGTCAAATTGCAGTGCACCAATGTAATAGTATGCCGATAAATGTGCTGCAAAAAGCAGCAAGGTGGCACAGTGGGTAGAGTTCCAGACTTGGAGCATGGTGACTACAGAAAAATATAGAAAGACACATTCACTGATGCAAAGTGAAGAAAGAAGAGCCAGGAAAACACAATGATGGCAACAATAAAAATGGAAAGAATAGCAACAAAACAGTAGAAAATAAAAATTTTGACACTCTGAAGAAGCCTGCCTTCCAGAAAAGAAATGGGAAATCATGTCTCTCTGCTTCTTTGCAAAGGTGGGAATCCACAAGTGTGTAGTATGAAATTTAAGGTCAACTTTTCATCTGATGTGTTATTTTTTTTTAAAGTGATCCCTCCTGCTACCTTTATTTTCTTTCCCCCTTTGAAAATATTTTTAGTTATATGCAGGAACTCTCTGGGAAGAGGCAAGGGAGGAGTATGTGGGGAATCTAGACAATGTTTATGTTTAATGAGCTTGGTTGAAGGGATTTGTGTTGGCTTCTCTTTAGAATATGAGGCTAAGTGGGGGTGGATTACTAATCAAGGATTACTAATAGAACTTGAATCCAGGCACCAGCCTCCTCCATCTCTGTCCCCTCTCCCCAACATATGCATATGTTGTTCTAATATATAGACCCAGAAAACACTGGGAAAGAAGAAAAGGGAAGGAAGAAGAGAGAAAGGAGGGAAAGGGAAGAGAGAAAGAGAGAAAAGAGAAGAAAAACAGAGAGAGAGAGAGAGAGAGAGAGAGAGAGAGAGAGAGAGAGAAGAGAAACAGAGAGAGAAGAGAGAGTGAAAAGAAGAGAGAGAGAGACAGAGAAGAAAGGAGAGACAGAGAAGAAAGGAGAGACAGACAGATGGAGGGAGGGAGAAAGAGAGAGGGAAGGAGAGAGAGGAAGGGAGGAAGAAAGGAAGAGAAGGAGGGGGAAAGGGAGAGAGGGTGGGAGGGAGGGAGGGAGGGCAAGACTGACATTGGGAGGTGAAGTGTATTCCAGAAGACCTTTCTCATCTCTGTCTTTCAAAGGTGACCCCCTTAAGGGCTTTGGATCAGCACTTTCCCATTTAGAAAACCTTCCCTTTGGGCTGAATTTCTAGGAAGGAAAGACTGAGTTCCCAAGAGAGGGTGTATTCCTCATGGTAAAGAGGATGGAACATGGAACTTTGAGTATTAGTACTAGGAAACTAATGCTTGGCTACTAGCTTCCATCACTTACTTACTATGTGATCTTGTGGACATCTCTGAACCTTAGTTTCTTTATCTGCAAAATGAATAGGGGCCAGGCCTGTGTTTCATCTTAGAACAGAATTCTATTGCCGTAGATACTATTGGATATTCCTTAAATTAAAGAACGACGACTCCCTGGTCTATGACTACATTCTACATACCGATTTCTTGCCTGGCGATCTCAGAGCCGGGTAATCGATGTGAGAGCTGACAGCTCCTGTCTATTAAACACTTTCTTTGTGCCAAGTGTTGAGCCAAGTACTGGGGATGCCCTCAGGGAGCTCACCTTCTCAATGGTCAAAAACATAGGAACGGATGTCAGGGATGTTGAAGATCAAGGAGTGTTAGATTTGGAGCTGGGGAGTTTGAATTTAAATCCTGTGTCAGATACTCACTGCTAGTGGGATCTTAGTCTTTCCTTGCCTCAGTTTCCCATTTATGAAAGGATGATTTATGAAGGGTCTCTTTTGCCTGTGACCTCTGCTCTTGGTTTTATGGAAAATGTGGCATTGGGACTGGACCTTGAAGAGAGAAAATCCCTTCCTCTCCTAAAGATGAGGAGAGTAACTGTTCTAGGTGGGAGACAGTGTTCAAGCATCTTGTCTGTGGGGTAATTTGGCCCGCACTCATGTGTACAACATGGCCCTATGATTCCCCAAACCCCTCGTTGTTGATGAGGTTTGGCTCAGTCCCGCAGGGCTCCTGGCTGTGTCATGGTTGAAGAAAACCCAGCACATAATGGGCCTGGGGAATCGGGAAGGAATGAAAGGAGGGTGGGTCGCCCATGGCTGGCGGGACTGAGGGCTTGCTCTGCACTCTGTGAAGAGTCACCTGAGTCCTTGGGAGAAGAGCCTCCCACCCTCAGCAATCTGCTCCAAGACTTGGGCAGAAATGGGGCCTGTAAAATGCAGGTTCCGAGGGATGGGCCAGAGCCCCGGGGGCTGCTCTCTGAGAATGGGAACCAGAAGGATTATATCTGGGAGGGTCCAGGACGTGGTCTTTGGGAGGAGAAGGCTGTGATTCCTGTCTGAAACGCCACCACCCAGGGGCCAGCGGTGAAACCATCTCACAGCTGCGGAGCGGAGGCTGTGACCAGGCCTGGTGAGACCCCAGGGTCTGAGGGTGAGAATTTCTGTCCGTAAAGATGAGCAGGATGAAGCAGGAGGAGAACAGGTAGGGCAATCTGGGCCCGGGGGATGCTATTAATGTGATATGACCTCTAGGAGAAAGGCAGTGTAGTGGAAGGAGAACTGGTTTGAAAAGCAGCAAAAATAAGGTACCCCTTCCCTTTCTCCCTCCCTTCCTGCTTTTATACTGAAGAGGTTTGCCATTTCTCATTTTATAGATGAGGAAACTGAGGCAAACAGGGTGAAGTGACTTGCTTAGGGTCACGCAGCCAGTAAGTGTCTGAGACTGGGTTTGAACTCAGAAAGATGAGTTCCTGCCTCCAGCCCCGAGACTCCTCTGCTGTGTCACAGATGCCCCAGAGTGGTTGCTCCGCCTCCATTTGAAGTCCTTTAAACGAAGGCAACCAGTGCCCATTCCTCTTGTCAGGATGATTTTTCCTGATCCCAAAAAACCTTATTATTCTTGCTGTCATCCCTGTGATTACTGCGGCCCTGTCTCAACCCACCACCCAGACCTTTCTAACATTTTCAGCATTAATGTTGGGACTGGAATTCTGAGGCAGGGTGGCTCCGTGGTTAGCCTCAAGATGTTCAGCAATGAAAATGCTAATAAAAATGGTTCTGCATTCTCCACAATCTTTTCCTTTGGGGGAGGATCTTTGCCTTTCAGAGATGGGGCCCAGCATGGGGAAGGGTCTTGATCAAGATCCCAAAGCTTCCCGGCAGCAGAGTCAGGTTTAAATAGAGATGCCCTGTGTCCAGGCTTGGTGATATTTCTCCTGTATAACTCTGCTTGACAAGGTAGGGACTCAGCTAATTCTCCTGGGTATGGGCCCACTCAGGATGGCCAAAGGAGCTCTGGACGGCCTACAGTAACCCTGCCTTGTGGGCCGGAGCGGCCGGGCGCCCACCTGGGAACCCTGGCCCTGTCGGAGCAGATCTAGATGGCCCCCTGCCATGTGTGAGAGCCAAGGGAACATGGAGGGTCATCTGCTTCCAGGAGATTAGGTCTGAAGCTTGGGAAACTTTTCTCACCCATCTCCCCCTGGGCTGGCCTTGTATTTGGAATCCTTTTCAAAGATGAAATACAGGAAGGCTGCAGAATACGCTTTGTTAACTAGGATTAAAGCTGCTTTTGTCCTGGGGAGGAAAGGAAGGGGTCTCTGTGTCCTGAACAGATTCACCCAGGCTTGTGAGGCATAAATTAGCTCTGGAAGCAGTAGGAGATGCGGGAAGTGAAACCAGGGGGGAGCAACGGAAAGCCCTGCAAAAAACTGAACCCCCCTCTCTCCAGAGAGATCCGATATGGGCGATGGTCTGCAGACGTCGCCTCTCAGAATGGCAGAGGCGGGAGGGACGGAGGAGGGCAGAGCCGTGGGGTGGGCTCCCTGAATCAGCCAGAAGGTCAGGCTGGGAGAGACCTTGGGACAGGGGGTGTCAGAGTGGGGAGAAGTCTTCTAACAGGGGATGTCAGAGCCGGGAGGGAGTTTAGAACAGGAAATGTCAGAGCTGATTGAATCACAGAGATCCAATGAATCCGTCATTTTATAGAGAAGGAAACTGAGTCACTGAGAGGGGAAGTCTCCTGGCTCTGGGGCTGCCCACTTTTGCTTTGTCTGGTCCCTCTGATTCCCTCAGGAAGCCTCCCCTCCCTCCTATCAGTCCGTCCCTCATGGGAGGGCCGAGTCTCTATTCTCCTTGCTTGGGCAGAGCCAGGCCAGTGGGAACGCCTGCCTGCCTGCCTGGAAGCCGCCATGGCGGATGGGGAGGAGCAGTAACACTCTGTTCCTCCGCAGACCTTGGCTCCCTTGGATGTCAGGCCTGTGGAAAAAGCAGTTCCTTACTGAGTAAACAAAGATGATTTTTCTCTGCTCCTGTGTTTTTACTTTAAAAGGGCACAAAGAGTGAGAACTCCAATTATGGGAGGATGGGAAGAACATCCAGCTTCCCAGAACTTGGGGGACGTGGCCTGGCTCACTGCAGATCCAGGTTGTCTGACCTTGACTTGCCACTCAGGGCTTCTCCTCCGTGTGATTTGTTTTCTGGCACACACTCCACTACAATACGTCCAAACCTTCCTCCAATCCCGCGCCTCTCCTCCCAGAGCCCCTCCCTTCCCCTTGGAGGTCCACGTTGGCTCATGGGACCATAGATGGCTGAGCAGGACCTTAGTCCAACCCCTGACTTTACAGATGAGGAAAATGAGTCTGGGAGTAGGGAATGACTTCTTTAAGGTCACACATAGAGCAAGGGCTGGGCTGGGATTTGAAGCGGAGCTGGTGCTGGAAGCAAGGTTGGCCCTCAGGGTCCAGCATCCTTTCTTGTCCATCCTGTATAAGCCGTCTCCCAGGGGTGCTTCCTCCTCTCCCCTCCTCACACTCCCATGTAGTTTTCACCATTCCCTTCTCTTCTCCCGTCTCAGAGGAAGAGGGGTCTCTCCTTCCCAATGTGAGCACGCCCTTCTGGGGAGAAGAATGGTGGTTCAAAAGCCCCAGATTGGGAGTTCAAGGGCCAGTTTGGGAATCCGTCATCTCTTATCTATCCTTCACTTCAGTGATCTTAGGAAAATGTTTCAATCCCTCTGATTTCCCTGTGAAACACAGGGTTGGATGAGTCCTTCCGAGGTCCTGTTCAGCTTTGGTGATCTTACGCCGCTCTTTGAACCTCAGTTTTCTCCTCTGCAGGGTTGACATAGCATCCAATATTTCTTCCACCTCTGTCTCTACGATGCTGTAGATCCAGTTAACATCCACACTGATTGCCAGATTGGGATGGAAACTCTTTGAGGGCAGGGCTGCTTTTGCTTTTACTTTGTATGCCCAGAAATTAATGTAAGATTAAAAAAAAATATTTCCTGGCTTATTATCTTTCCCCCTGCCCTCTTGAAAGGTCATTCTCCTCAGCAGATAAAAAATAAAAATAAAAATTGAGCATTTCTTCCTCATGTCATGAGTTATCATTATTTTATTCACCCTCACAATAATCTTGGTCCTTTTTTAGATGTTCTTTTCTTCCCTGATATAGCTAACAAGTCAGCCAACATCCCTCACTAACAACAACATAATCCTCTCCCCTTTTATTGTCCTTAACTTTATTTGCTGCTCTCAGCTCTTTGGGGGTTGTTGAAATGGTCCAACAAAGGGAATGAGGGCCATGGTGGTTATGTGTGATGAGGGAAGGAAACATGGGAAGGAGATTGTGTGCCTTGATTCAATAATTCTGCTTGTCTATAAAAACAAGGGGGAAGGAAGATTTGGAAATGACTTTGAGAATATGAACCAGCCAGGACAAAGGTAATGCACTTCACAGAAATGAGAAGTGGGGATAGGTGGAGAGAGCAGAAGTTCCATTTGGCTAGACCAGATTTAGGATGCTTGTGGGATATTTAAATGAAGCAGATGGTGATTTGGGACAGGTAATCAACAGAGAGGTGGGGTCTGGATATACATTTTGGGAATCATCTGCATGGAAATTGGTTTTGTTCAGTCATTTTTATCGTGTCCAACTCTTCTGGACCTCATTTGAGATTTTCTTGGCAGAAATACTGGATTTGTTTGCCATTTCCTTCTCTAGTTCATTTTATAGATGAGGAAACTGAGGAAACTGGGCTAAACGTGACTTGTCCGGAATCACATAGAGGCTACATGTCTGAAGCCAGAATTGAACTCGGGAAGATGAGTCCCAGGCCTTTTCTACTGTAGCACCTAACTCCCCTGAATAACCCATAAAAAAGATGAGAACTTGGAGAGAGAAGAGAGAAAATACAAAGTAAAAACATTTCTTGGATCACCTATTTCTTGTGAATTCTTGGAAAACAGATATGTAAGTTCCCCCCTTCAGTAATAGAGAAATAGTCTTTGTCCCATGTTTCTTCAGCATGTGAATTATACAATTCAAGGACAACACTGGGAAAAAAAAGAGAGGAAAAGAAATACTGGCACCAGGGATACAAAATTTGGCTCTTCCCATACCCCCGGGTCACAAAGACCCTATTTTTCACCCATTATTTTCTGGGAGGTCAGAGAGAGGGTAAAAAGAGAGACAAGAATCAGGGAGTGAACTCAATTTCCATTCCACAGAAGGACACTGGCTTCTTTTGCCGTCTGTTCTGCTCCTCCGCTGGGAGGGACCCTGGACAATATTTCAGAGCTATCAGTTGCTTTCACTCTTGATTTAAGCATGACCCTCAAACCACATGTATCCCTATTTTTCTCCCTCAGAAGGGCATCTGTTCTTTCCTTTTCACAGTAGAATCCTGCCCCAAGAACACTGGAGTTGATTGCCCAATAAGATACCCAGGACTGACTCTGGAGAAGCAGATCTCAGGAAGACTTCCTCTTCCTAGACCTTGGATCAAAGAGCTTTCTCTCCCTAACCGGTTTAGCTTCAAATCCCCAGAATTAGAGAGCTATTCTTTTAGGCAAAACGTCAACATGGCGGCTGGAAAAGCAACAGATATTTGGAGTCAGAGGAGTTGGGCTAAAATAGCTCTGCTGCCTACGAACGGCATAACTTTGGGCAAATGACTTTGCCTCTCTTGGCCAGAAGGGAACGGGCTAGATCAAAGCTTCTTAAGTTGTGGGGCAGTGACCCCATATGGGATTGTGTAACTGAATATGGGATTGCCAAATTATCATTTGTTATTAGTAAATAATCAGCAAATGATAAATTTTTATACTTATTTTATATACCTACATACCCAGTCACATACAAATTTTTTGGGGAAAAGAGGTTGCGAGTGGAAAAAAATGAAGAAACCCTGGACTAGATGTCCTCTAAGAAAACTTCTAGCTCTGGATTCATGATCTATGACCTTCTGAAGAATCTTATTTTATTTTATTTTATTTTTTGGCAGCTCTAAATGTTAGGAAGTTGATTCTCTCCTCCCCCCCAACTAATCCTTCTTTAAGATAACCCTTTTGGGACTTGAAGATAGCTTGCATGTCCCATCTCAAATTTCTCGTTACAAGTTTCCCATGTCAATGATAACATTAGATCCCTATTAAGAAGCCAATCTAATATGGAGGAATTAGCTCTAGTTCTGGAATTAGGTGGCCCGGGTCTAGACTGTGGTTATGTTACTTAGTAAGTTGTGATTTATGCTAAGTTTAACCAAGGGTTCTCCTCATGAGGTCCATGGAGAGATTTCATAGGTACTCTGTGAATTTGGATGGAAAAAAATAAATCTTCAGTTTTACTAACCTCAAAACAAAATTGAGCATTTACCACAATTATGAATGTAGGTAATAAACCATGATTCTGGGAAGCAAATTGAAGCTTCACTAGATTGATTATCAAAGAGATCCAGCACACAAACGATGTCAAAAACCCTCAATCAAGACCTCATGAGCTCCAGAATCCCTCCCAGAGAGAATTTTTTTTTTGGTTAAATGTACAATTCTTTTGAACATATTTCCACATTTATCATGTGCAAAGGAAAATAAGATCAAAAGGGAAAAAACGAGAAAGAAAAAAGCAAACAATAACAACAAAAAAGATAAAAATATTATATTGTGATTCACATTCAGTCTCCATGGTCCTCTCTCTGGATGCAGATGGCTCTCTCCATCACAAATCTATTGGAATTAGCCTGAATCACCTCATTATTGAGAAGATCCCCGTCCATCACAGGTGATCATCACCTAATCTTGTTGATACTGTGTACCGGGTGCTCTTGGTCCTGCTCACTCCAAAGACGATTCCTCCTCTTCATTTCTCTTTTTTTTTTTTTTTTTTTTTTTTTAAATTTTTATTTAATAATTACATTATATTGACACTCATTTCTGTTCTGATTTTTTTTTCCCCTCCCTCCCTCCACCCCCTCCCCTAGATGGCAAGCAGTCCTTTATATGTTGGATATGTTGCAGTATATCCTAGATACAATATATGTTTGCAGAACCGAACAGTTCTCTTGTTGCGTAGGGAGAATTGGATTCAGAAGGTATAAATAATCCGGGAAGAAAAACAAAAATGCAGATAGTTCACATTCGTTTCCCAGTGTTCTTTCTTTGGGTGTAGCTGCTTTTGTCCGTCATTTATCAATTGAAACTCAGGTCTCTTTGTCAAAGAAATCCACTTCCATCAAAATATGTCCTCATACAATATCGTTGTCGAAGTGTATAATGATCTCCTGGTTCTGCTCATTTCACTTAGCATCAGTTCATGTAGGTCTCTCCAAGCCTCTCTGTATTCATCCTGCTGGTCATTTCTTACAGAACAATAATATTCCATAACATTCATATACCACAATTTACCCAGCCATTCTCCAATTGATGGGCATCCATTCATTTTCCAGTTTCTAGCCACTACAAATAGGGCTGCTACAAACATTTTGGCACATACAGGTCCCTTTCCCTTCTTTAGTATTTCTTTGGGATATAAGCCCAATAGAAACACTGCTGGATCAAAGGGTATGCACAATTTGATAATTTTTTGGGCATAATTCCAGATTGCTCTCCAGAATGGTTGGATTCGTTCACAACTCCACCAACAATGCATTAGTGTCCCAGTTTTCCCGCATCCCCTCCAACATTCATCATTATTTTTTCCTGTCATCTTAGCCAATCTGACAGGTGTGTAGTGGTATCTCAGAGTTGTCTTAATTTGCATTTCTCTGATCAATAATGATTTGGAACACTCTTTCATATGAGTGGTAATAGTTTCAATCTCATCCTCTGAAAATTGTCTGTTCATATCCTTTGACCATTTATCAATTGGAGAATGGCTTGATTTCTTATAAATTTGAGTCAGTTCTCTATATATTTTGGAAATGAGGCCTTTATCAGAACCTTTAACTGTGAAAATGTTTTCCCAGTTTGTTGCTTCCCTTCTAATCTTGTTTGCATTAGTTTTATTTGTACAAAAGCTTTTTAATTTGATGTAATCGAAATTTTCTATTCTATGATCAGTAATGGTCTCTAGTTCATCTTTGGTCACAAATTTCTTTCTCCTCCACAAGTCTGAGAGATAAACTATTCTATGTTCCTCTAATTTATTTATAGTCTCGTTCTTTATGCCTAGGTCATAGACCCATTTTGATCTTATCTTGGTATATGGTGTTAAGTGTGGGTCCATGCCTAATTTCTGCCATACTAATTTCCAATTATCCCAGCAGTTTTTATCAAATAATGAATTCTTTTCCCAGAAGTTAGGGGCTTTGGGTTTGTCAAACACTAGATTGCTATAATCGACTATTCTGTCTTGTGAGCCTAGCCTTTTCCACTGATCCACTAATCTATTTCTTAGCCAATACCAAATGGTTTTGGTGACTGCTGCTTTATAATATAATTTTAGATCAGGTACAGCTAGGCCACCTTCATTTGATTTTTTTTTTCATTAATTCCCTTGAGATTCTCGACTTTTTATTGTTCCATATGAATTTTGTTGTTATTTTTTCTAGATCAATAAAATATTTTCTTGGAAGTCTGATTGGTATAGCACTAAATAAATAGATTAGTTTAGGGAGTATTGTCATCTTTATTATGTTCGCTCGGCCGATCCAAGAGCACTTAATATTTTTCCAATTATTTAAGTCTGACTTTATTTGTGTGGAGACTTTTTTATAATTTTGCTCATATAATTCCTGACTTTCCTTTGGTAGATAGATTCCCAAATATTTTATGGTATCAACAGTTATTCTGAATGGAATTTCTCTTTGTATCTCTTGCTGTTGGGTTTTGTTGGTGATGTATAAAAATGCTGAGGATTTATGGGGATTTATTTTGTAGCCAGCTACTTTGCTAAAATTATGAATTATTTCCAATAGCTTTTTGGTAGAATCTCTGGGGTTCTCTAGGTATACCATCATATCATCTGCAAAGAGTGATAGTTTGGTTTCCTCATTGCCTACTCTAATTCCTTTT